>NW_015091012.1:450184-479912 GCF_001431845.1 Calidris pugnax | reverse complement strand
ATCTTTTTTTTGACAGCGCTCAGGGTGAAATCGACTCGATTCTGTTGTAGGGTTAAGGCTCATCCCATCTTCCGTAGTGGGGTTTTTAGCGGGGGAGCACCGGGGAAGGCAAAACCAGGTTAAAAACCAGGAAAATGTGGCTGGGAAAGCTCAAAAGAGTTCAAGAGCTGAAAGGACGGAGGAAGTATAAAAACTTCCCTTTCAGTGAATTTGAAGTGCTGCTCTGGGTTGGAAGCTTGTCTCCAAGTGTTGCTTGGAGCCGCTTCCAGCCCTGGTTGGGAGGCCCCGGTGGCCAAAGCCATTGTTAGCAGGTAGGTCACTTTCCCGTTTTAGCCACGCTGCTGTATTATAATTATCCTCCCTGGAGAGATGTGAAAATAAGACTTCCAGACTGCCTGGAGTGATGGTTATGAGGCTAAAATCATTATCAAGGTGAAAGAACTGCAGTAGTCTCGGAAGGAAGCTCCAGTGGAACCTTATTACACACACACATATGTATATATCCATAAGTGGTCCTCTTCCAATGCATTAAAGCATAAGGATCAAGATGCCTGGTTATGAGGCTAAAATCATTATCAAGGTGAAAGAACTGCAGTAGTCTCGGAAGGAAGCTCCAGTGGAACCTTATTACACACACACATATGTATATATTTATATATCCATAAGTGGTCCTCTTCCAGTGTGTTAAAGCATAAAGATCAAGATGCTTTTCCAAATTTACCTGTAGCTTTGTAATCTGGTTATTGTTTCTAATGGACCATCCACCATATTGTAGTGACTACATGTTAGTTGTACCTTCTGACATAATAGGTGGTAAGTTGCATTTCCAAGTTTGTCAGAACACGATAAAAAAAAAAATCAAAATTTGTGCAAGGGTCTATGGCATCTTCCATGTAGAAGTTTTTTGGCAACTGGCGAAAAGTCCCCTTAAATAAAAGTAGCGCTTTGTAGCTTGCTTCATGGCTTTGTCGTCTTCTGGGGAGGTCAGGTCGTGCCATAGAAGCCATTGCAGTTGGATGGTGAAAGCAGCTCAGCTTTTTTCAGGCTTAGAAATAGCCAGCAGAAGTGGAAAACAGTCACATACTGTTCAAAACCTTATGTTCCTGCTCTGAGCTTTGTAGGCTCTAATACAACAAACTGATTAGAGTTATCTATATATATAGATACATACCTAATGACCGGAGTTGAGCACAAGTGAAAATAACAGTCACATACTGTTCAAAACCTTATGTTGCTGCTCTGAGCTTTGTAGGCAACAAAATGATTAGAGATATCTATATCTATAGCTATATACCCAATGACTGGAGTTGAGCACAAGTGAAAAAGTTTGCAGGTACTTGCTCTTCTGAATTTAGTCCTTATTTTCCAAACCATAGCTGTTCCCTGACAACTGGCAAAATGTTCATCCTGTGCCGACCAACGTGTCACCTCTACTGAAATAATTTAAAACTTCTAAATATAAATGACCATGCAGCAGTGTTTTTGGCTATTGTGGACACTCAGATAACTTAGAATATTCAGAGAGAACTTGGAAAAACTTTCTAAATGCTGCAGGTGATACTGGGTTGAGTAGAACAGGAGTATATTTGACCTAAACATCATGTTAGAAAGCGGGAAACTGAAGTTGGAAATGCAAGTTGATTTATTTGTTTTATCTTTCTCACAAGCCAATGCATGTACAATGTATTGATGATACCGTTACGATGTAAGGAAGATGTGAGCAGACTGATCTGCTTGGTGTTTTGGGTTGGGCAATGTGAAACTGTAAAAGTGATGGACATTGGTAAAACTCCCTTAGCCTGCATTTACCCTAGTTGTTTCCACCATTGTTTCATTTGAGTAGATTTAAAAAAAATCTGGTTTCAGGTAAGTTTATGTTGAATTTCTTGGTAGAAACTGATGAGTGCGTTTCTGGTGATTAGAAAATACTTGGATTACTTTTTTTCTATCTTTCTGGAAAGCACAGACCTGCTTGCCTTCCCCTCATCCTGTCTGTGTGCCTGTCACCCCTTGATGCTTGTACAATTTCTGAACACAACCTTGACGTTCCCAGCTTCTCTCCATGAGCCCACCTTGCCCAGTTTCAGAGGAACTGCAGAGTTCCCACCTATGAAAAGTTCTACCATGAAAGCTCTACCCATGGGTCTTGTTGGTTGCTCCAGAAGCCTCTGTGTTACATGGCAGTACTTAGTTTTTAACTGAATATAGGTTGGTTTAGGGAGGATGTAGGTAGGTAAGGAAGTCATATAGAGTCACCACCTCCACCTCTAGCAGTGCTTGTTGCTGCAGGTATAATTTTAAGTTCAGCTGTAGGTTTTCTGACCATGGAGGTAGCTCTTCTGTTGCTGCTACGCAGGGAGGGTTCTGCAAGTGGTGGGACAGGCCCACAGGGATCTACTGACCCATGGTGCTTCCAAAAGGCAATGGAGAGAAAACATCCAGCTTGGAGTAGCCGTGAGAGACGGTGATCTCCATTTGTGTAACTTCTCTGCTCGCCTTTATGTTTAGTCCTTTGCCAATTTTCTGAGCTTGTACCTCTGTTCCTCAAAGCCCAAGGAGGGTGTCTGCCTCCTTGTGTCCTCCTGGTGTCCCTCCAGGCTGTCCCACTGCCGTTGTGTGACTGCCCAACAGCACTGTAGCTCTTCCTTGGGCTTGAGGCTTTCCATTCCAGCCTGCCGGTGACTCTCAGGCACTGCCTTCTGCTCTGATTCACTCATTCCATTAAAATAAAAGTTTCCGTGCGTTTATAACAGCTGAAACACTGAGGGGAAAAAAAAAGTAACAGACAATGTTTCTCTTCAGCAGTTTCAGGCTTTCTCTGTTGGAACTGGAAAACTCATTTAAAGTGATACTTTTGCTAGAAAATTTCTTAAGGAGTTCTTGCAACGTGAGAATTCCTGATTAGAAAAAAATGATCAAAAAAAGTCCTGTCAATTCTTACTTGGGAGAAGAGATTGTTTTTGGTTTGTTGTTTTTTTTTTTTTTGGCACTCCAGCCAGTTTTTATTTCAGCAAAGAGGGTGCCCATCCAAGCCATGTGCATTCTCCAGGAGAATGCTGTGGGAAACAATGTCAAATGCTTTATTGAAGTCTGGGTAGACAACATCCACAGCCTTTCCCTCATCCACTACCCAGATCATGTTATCATAGAAGGAGATTGGCTTAGTCGAGTAGGACCTGCCTTTCATAAACCCATGCTGACTTCCAGTCTACTGGGACCTCCCCAGTTAGCCAGGACTGCTGATAAATGATGGAAAATGGCTTGGTGAACAAGTCTGGTCCCATAGACTTGTGTAGTAGGTTGCTCACCATCTTCCCTTGGATTATAGGGGCTTCATTCTCCTCCCTGTCCCTATCTTCCAGTGCGGGGGCTTCATTCTGCTCCCTGTCCCTATCTTCCAGTGTAGGGGGCTACATACCCAGAGAACAACTGGTCTTGAGAGTTGAGGAGGAGTCTGGTCTTAAGAATCCTGAAAGTTTTTCATTGCTTTCTTCCAAAATAACCTCTAGTTGCAGACTTTCTGCTCATACAGGGAAAGGTGGGTGTGCTGTGTCAGGATTTTGGAGAGAGCTGTAGGTTGGTTGGTTTGTTTTTATTTGGTTTGTTTTTCCTTCGGTTTGTTTTATCTTCCCCCCCAAGAGATGAAGGTGTGGAAACAACCTTTTCTTATGTAGGTGTCTGGAAGATTGCGTGCCTGTTTGGTTGTTTTAATGCTGATGGTTTTCCTCTTAAATGCATTTGAGGATGCCCAAACCTTTGTATAGGTTAGTATGTTTTTGGAATAATACATTTCTATATTCTTTCTTGGGCAAAGATGCAAAATACCTATTTAATTATTTTATGTAATATGCTTGTCAGCTTAATGTTAGTTTCTCTTCTGCATCTGCTGTTGGAGAAGGAAAGATGGGGAGCAGTTAGTGAGAGAGCAGGTGGGAAATGAGTTGGGCTTGTTGAGAAGTATTGTGTTGGCCCAGACCCTTCAGAAGCTTCTTCTATTCTGGGGTTCAGGCTCCCAAGAAGCATGTGAGATCACTGGTGAACTCCTCTGTCTTCTGCTGGGTTGCAGTGATGTGGTCTTGACTCCTGGGGGAAGGACTGCATAGAAAACTGGTTCCAAACTCAAGGATTTTTCCCTTTCTGCTTGGCATCCAGGCTTGGGAATTAACATAACTCATGTGAGGAGAGGAAAGACGATGACAGGAAAGTGTCCGTGCCCAAACCTTGTGATTTGGAACATGGTTATTGTCTTCAGCCAACTTCGGTGTGGGTATTTTTGTGGGTATCCGTCAGTTCTTCAGCAGTGGATTCAAGGACACGGTACTTTGTGCCTGAGTTTGGGAGACTTTGGCGCCATGGTCAGTCTTTCCTCTGATTGTTTTTGGCCCTCAGCAAATCATTCCAGTTCAGCCTCTTTTTGTAGTGTTTTGCCTTATGTGCCTTGCTTTTTTTCCCCCCTTTTTCAGTAAGGAAAAGTAGTCCTTGCTGACATTACTTGCTCCTTAAGAGTGTTGGATTGAGCTTAGATGGGCTTTTGTGTTCCAAGAAGCTCCACGAAGCTTAACAGTAATATTAAAGTTGCTGACTGTTAGGCAATATAACTTTTTTAGCATCAAACATCCTTTAGTGAAAAGTGAAGTAAAAAATGACAGTGACAGAATGGCCAGAGTTTAAACAGACTTTGAAGCGCTTTTGGTTCAGAAATATTAAAGCATTTCTTGACCACTCTCCAATATTTTAATATTTTGTAGGAAACTCTATTCCAATGTTTAGAAACAAGGGTGTTTTCCAGTAAGTGTCTTGCCTGTCTTCCATCAGGATCACAGCTGTCCAGCTCCACTGGTGGCTTGTTCTGAATTCTGAAGAAACAGCAAAAACTGGTGTTTGACAAAAGATACTTTTTTTTTAGTCACATTTGCTCTTGATATTGCTTAAATGCATCTAATTACAATACAATTGTAACTATAATTAATGCAATAAATGCAATATTGTTTGATTTAATCCATCAAAAAAAAATTGGGTTTTGATGAATTTTAAGGTTGTTATAGATCTTAATGTTTCTTTTCAGCCAACTCATTTTTCAAGGAAGACTTTGGAAATAATTCCTGTCATACACAGGGAGCTGTAAATCCACAATTTCTTTACTCTTCTTCAAGTGGATACCTTCATGCTGGGTATTGAAGACAAAAAATCCTAATCTTGCTCTTACACAGTAAAAAGATAAGAAATATTTAGCCATTTTAACTCCAAAGGGTTTCCAGAGTTAATTTGTCGTCTTGCTTTACTTGCACCTTACTTCACAGAGCTGAATCAGCATATCCTGTCCTAAATGACAGAAGCAGATATGAAATAACAGAAATAACAGCCCAAGCTGTGTGACATAGGGGCTTCTGTCATCACTGCTGGCTGATTGCCTGCCTAAAAACACCCAGGTTTTTCCTCAGAATTTGGGTTCTAGATTATCTGCTCATGGATGAAGCTGTAGGGTGCTGGGATCAGCCATTTGGTCTGTTCTGGCAAAATGAGCAATTTGGGCCATGATTAGTGTCACGTGTGTGCTCAGACTTCCTGCTGGAGCATTCGGAGCTCTGGCTTTATCCCTGCCTTAGGGTTTTCCTGACCTTTCGTTAATTTTGTGGTAATAGTCTTTGTCTACCTGTCAGGCACCAGATGAGGACAGGTCCTGCAACAAACATTCACCCTACCCCTGCTCTTCCACTGAGGCATTTAAGCATGTTTCTTACAGATAAGACCCTAGTGTCAAGGAGACAATCTCCTTAGTGCTGCTGCTGTTTTGTTGAGGAAGAAATGCTCTACTGGTAACCAAATCTCAAAATTATGATTGCTCTGGACTTGAAAATAAGCTCTTCCATTTCTTAGACATCCAGTTTCTCCATCACTGGGGTAAACAAAATGCTCAGGTTTGGGGACACTAAGCAGGTTCAGCCAATTGTCTAAATTGTCAGATGAGTGTGTAGTGATCACAGAACCATAGAATGGTTTGGGTTGGAAGGGACCTTAAAGGTCATCCAGCTCCAACCCCCTGCCCTGGGCAGGGACACCTCCCACCAGACCAGGTTGCTCCAAGCCCCATCCAGCCTGGCCTTGAACCCCTCCAGGGATGGGGCAGCCACAGCTTCTCTGGGCAACCTGGGCCAGGCTCTTACCACCCTCACAGCAAAGACTTTATTCCAGAGATCTCATCTAAATCTCTCCTCTTTCAGTTTAAAACCATTCCCCCTCATCCTATTGCTTAAATTCTTAATCAAGAGTCCCTCCCCTTCTCTCCTGGAGCCCCCTTGAGGGACTGGAAGGGGCTCCAAGGTCTCCCTGGAGCCTTCCCTTCTCCAGGCTGAACAACCCCAACTCTCTCAGGCTGTTTTCATAGGAGAAGTGATCCAACCTTCTGTTCATCTTCATGACCCTCCTCTGGACATGTTCCAACAGGCCCATTTCCTTCTTGTGCTGAGGACTCCAAAGTTGGACACAGTATTCCACGTAGGGTCTCCCCAGAGTGGAGGAGAGGGCCAGAATCACCTCCCTGGACCTGCTGGCCACAGTTCTTTTAATGCAGGCCAGGATGTGGGGGGGTTTCTGAGATGCCAGCTGGTACTGGTTGGTCTTTTCCCTTCCAACCCAAATCATTCTATGAAACAGGAACGGAGAACTGGCCCTGAAGGCAGGCAGCCTCCCTCCCACTCCTGGGAGGGAGCAACGTGCTCTTGGTCTGAACACCACCTCCATGTGGTTTCTGCAAGGCTGTCAGATGCTAAAATAATAAGGAACACAACAGTTTAAATGGATAGACTTTCTGTAGAGAGAATTTGAGTTCAGAACAACGTAGTTACTGTGCTAAAACTGTTAGATTTCAGGCAAGGCCAAAGATATAAAAAATTATGTGGGGCTCCCTTCCAGCTCTTGCTCTTTAAAATTTTTCCTTGGCCTTCTGTCACTGGTATCAGTGGAGTCACACAAGGAGTGAATTGTTCTGATTTGCCTGGCCATGGAAGTGATTTTTCTGTTGCTCTCAGTTGAAAGGAGAGGTGGAGCAAATTAAAGGCTTTGAAAATGTGAAAGGTGTGAAAAGTTTCTCACCTTGGAGCTGGTATTAGAAATGAATATATTGGCAAACATCACTGTGACCACACGCTGTGGGCACTGGATATAATATACTTCTTTTAAAAAACATTCTCTCTGATAGAATTGGCAATGTCCTGCATCCCAGTAGTGTCCCACTCCAAAGAAACAGTAATATTGGAGATTATCGGAGAACCTATTTTGTAATGGTCAATATCGGAATGGTATTTTGAAATTAGGACAGGAAATACATTAGAACAACATAAAAATATACTTTCCGCACTCAAAAGCGAAAAATAGTTATCTTTTTTGCACTGGTGTTGCACGGGTCAGCTGTATGAAAAGTTCCAGTTAAGGGTAATTTTAAGACAGGAGTGGATTTTTATTGAGAAGGGGATGTGGTGGAGGGCAAAGGAAAATAGTTTAGGTAAGGACTTTGGTTTAACAGTTCAACACTGAATAAGTCAGCCTAGGAGAAAAGGGAGTTAATGAGAAAAGATGAAATCTTTGCATTTCTGAAGAAACTCAGATGAGTGTAAACCTTGTCCCAATTCTGCTGGCAAAATCAGCCTGTATAAATACCTTCTAATATGTGGTAATATTTGGATATGACTTTGTGTTACAGGTTTCTTGGAGTGTTTGCTGTTCATGGAGTAACAAAAATTATAATGTTGTTATAGCTGCTTGCACAAAAGTCACTAGTTGGACCCAGCCATTTATCTTCCATTTGCTGTTTATCTTTGGCATGATCAAATGAGCCCATTCTTGAGTCCTCTTCTGGCTGAATTAAGTTTCCAGGTTGTGAAGCATCAAAATCTGATCAAAATCTGCCTCTTAGGTTTTTGAGGGGCTGTATTCAAAGGGTGCAGAGGTAAATAATGGGCTCCCTGTCAGCCCTGGCCTTTGTTTTTGGAAAATGGCCAAGGGATTCAGGGCTAACAATGTTCCTGGGATCAGTATCAGTGTGTTTAGTAAAAGCCCACCATGAATAGCTTTGAAACCTTATTTGTCCCGTTTTCTTCCCCATACCGCTTTGTGCTTCGGTGATTTTGGACACTCCTTACATTCTGTCAGTGTTTTATGGGTTGTTTTTTTTTTTTTTCACTTTAAGGTCGCTGTGTCTTCCTGCTCAGCCCAATGCTGCCACCGTGGTGGCAGTAGCAACAGCATCTGCCATGGAAAAACGGAGATGAATATAAGTTTACTTGATATATTTGGTGGTATTATCAGTCTCCAGTAGAAGCGTCCCCTTTTTACCCTGTTGTCGTTACAACTCTCATGACAGTACTTTAAGTTTGGAACAGCTTTAGCTTCTTGAAAAGGGGTTTTTGGAGCAGGGAGAGCATGGAGATGGCTCAAGGTCATGTTTTCTTCTCCAGTTTTGCTTTTATTCGTGGGTCAAGTGCAGCTTGTTTGGACAACAGTGTTGAGTTGGCACCACACTGACCATTCCTTCTCTTTCGACGTACCCATGCGTTCGTATGTGGTTGCCACCAAAGCAGATGGCATGGGGTGGGCTTTGTTCTGTGTTCATAGCCTGCTCTGCTGAATAAAAGAATTGTGTCTGGAAGTACAATATTTACTTGGCATGGGGTGGGCTTTGTTCTGTGTTCATGGGCTGCTCTGCTGAATAAAAGAATTGGGTCTGGAAGTACAATATTTACTTTTCTATTTTCTTCATAAATCAAGATCAGTTTTCAGTCCAGTTTATCCTTAAGTTTTTACAAAACCCTACCTGCTCATTAAATAGCAGAGTCAGTTGATATCTGGTTTTTGTTTTTTGTTTTCTTTTTTTTTTTGGAGTTTGACCAGAAGTTATTTCCTCCTCTTCTTGGCTAGTGTATAGTTGTGTTTTATTTTCCTCTCTAAATTCTCCCATGGTGTAAAATGCATGGAAAACCAAAAAGTGTGAGTTTTTGTTTTTTGTTTTCTTTTTTTTTTTGGAGTTTGACCAGAAGTTATTTCCTCCTCTTCTTGGCTAGTGTATAGTTGTGTTTTATTTTCCTCTCTAAATTCTCCCATGGTGTAAAATGCATTGAAAACCAAAACCGCCAGTGTAAAAAGTGTGTGCTTTGATAACAGCTCCTGTTTTAATGCCTTCCAGGGGAATATGTACCTATGTGGTTGGAAAAGTGATAAATAAGAAAAATACTTTAGATCCCAGCTGACAAATGCCAACTCTGTTTTATCTTTTTGTCTCTTTCTTGTTGAAAACCAGATGCTTGAACAGTTTTGGAAGGTATTTAGAGAGCTATAGTACGATAATGTCTTCTGCTGGTAATTCCCTGCTGAATTAACATTTATCAGTCTTTGGTAAGCTCCACGAAGGCTTTTTATAATATCTTGCTGTGGCTTGAGCTACCTTTAAAACATTCTTGTCCTTTGGATGACCTCAGGTTGCAATAGTATGTAATAACAGTCTTGAGAACATTCAAGAGAAACAGCAAGAATAGGTTGTGATAACAGCTCCTGTTTTAATGCCTTCCAGGGGAATATGTACCTATGTGGTTGGAAAAGTGATAAATAAGAAAAATACTTTAGATCCCAGCTGACAAATGCCAACTCTGTTTTATCTTTTTGTCTCTTTCTTGTTGAAAACCAGATGCTTGAACAGTTTTGGAAGGTATTTAGAGAGCTATAGTACGATAATGTCTTCTGCTGGTAATTCCCTGCTGAATTAACATTTATCAGTCTTTGGTAAGCTCCACGAAGGCTTTTTATAATATCTTGCTGTGGCTTGAGCTACCTTTAAAACATTCTTGTCCTTTGGATGACCTCAGGTTGCAATAGTATGTAATAACAGTCTTGAGAACATTCAAGAGAAACAGTGAGAATAGACCTTCTGTGTGCTGCTTTGAGAAGAAAACCAATAATCCCTATACATTTTTAGAGTAAATCTTTTTTTTTAGCTCTGAAAAGGTTTTGATGTAAGCTCCAGCTTTTCCATCCACTGACTTCAGGATAATTCAGCGTTTCTTCAGGACCTGAGAGCCTCAAACCTTCTGTGTGCTGCTTTGAGAAGAAAACCAATAATCCCTATACATTTTTAGAGTAAATCTTTTTTTTTAGCTCTGAAAAGGTTTTGATGTAAGCTCCAGCTTTTCCATCCACTGACTTCAGGATAATTCAGCGTTTCTTCAGGACCTGAGAGCCTCAATGGCTCTCCTCCTCCTCCTGGACTTTAGGTGTGGAATGTGGATCAACAGCAACAAGTCTTTGAAGAACATAAAAATATTTGCAAATGTGGAAAGAAGAGATGAGTGGTGCAAGGAGGAGGTGGTGTGCTTTCCCAGTGCTGATAACTCTTTTTTTAGGTGATTTATTTGGCCACGTAGCTGAGTTGCTGTTCAGTTTAGTAAACTTTATAACGTATTCTCTGCTTTTGAAAAAAAACCTGAGCTGTTGCAGGGAGGGTTATCTCTGTTTAAAAATAAGTTCTATGTGCATGAGTAAGTGTTCTGCTGCCCCTGGCAAGTCTAGATAAGTTTTTTTTTTTCCTCTGTACAGTATGCTTTCTGCATTTTTAACAATGTCTTTTTAAAGACAGAGGATGAGTCTGTTCTTACTTGAAGTTCATTATTTATTACTATGTTCTTTACACTTCGCAGATGAAATTCTTTCTCAAAGGTAGGTCAGTGTTAAGGTCCAGGCCATTAGTCATCTATCCTAGGCGCACAAAAAACAGTGAAAACATAGTATGCCCTTCATGGATCCCAGTGGTTTTGGAAAATTCCATGGGTTTTTGTAATACTGGCATTACAGACCCAGTCTAGACGTTCTCCCTTCATGGATAGACATGAAACAACTCTGAAAGCCAATCGTGGAGATTAGAATGGAAAACCACTGCTTTTCATTGCTTCTTTGTTAATTGCGTAGTTGTTAATGGATGTGCCTTTAACCTTGGAGTGACAAGTTTTGTTGGCCCTGGAACACCAGGGATGGAGAAAGGAAGACGGAAAGCAGCTGAGTACACGCCAGGCAAAGAGTGAGGAAGATCAACACAGAAAGAAACTTAATTCAGAATGGTTGTTCCTTAGAAGATATATCAGGTCATTCTTTGCCAAAGAAAATGCAGAACAGAAGAGGAGGAGCGGGGGAGATGGAGGGAGCCAGGGAAGAGTGAAGAGAAAGGGACAGAAACATTGACTGCGACAAGGAACTGCCCCTGTACTCGGCACTGGTGAGGCCACACCTCGAGTATTGTGTCCAGTTCTGGGCACCTCAATCCAAGAGAGATCTGGAGGTGCTGGAGCGAGTGCAGAGGAGGGCAACAAAACTAGTGAAGGGCCTAGAAGACAAATCATATGAAGAGCAGCTGAAGGAGCTGGGGCTGTTTAGTATGAGGAAGAGGAGGCTGCGGGGAGACCTCATCACTCTCTACAACTACTTGAAAGGACACTGTAGAGAGGTTGGTGCTGGTCTCTTCTCACAGGTAATTAACAATAGAACGAGAGGGAACGGCTTCAAGCTCCAACAGGGGAGGTTTAGATTGAACATTAGGAAGGAATTTTTCACAGAAAGAGTGATAGGGCATTGGAACAGGCTGCCCAGGGAGGGGGTGGAGTCACCATCCCTGGATGTGTTTAAGGGACGTTTAGATACGGTACTGAGGGATATGGGGTAGGGGAGGACTTTGTAGAGTAGGGTAGATGGTTGGATTCCATGATCCCAAGGCTCTCTTCCAACCTCAATGATTCTATGATCCTAAGGAAGAGTCAAATACGATAGGAAAGGTGACAGTAGCTAAGAGTGGTGAGATATTTCTCTGTATGTCACTAATCCCTGTAGAGTTGACCAATCTCTCTGGGATCTGGTGTCCCTAGCCTGGGATCTTGCTGGTTCTGTGGCCCTTCCACCCGCTCTCCCAAATCACTGCTGAGGAACTCTTTTCAGACACAGCTCTAGAGTTGAGTGAAGGAAATGACTCTGCTCTCTAACCATATTATCACATTTCCTTCTGCCCAGCTCAAAATAAGAGGCTTTTGAAATGTTCTCGGGGTTGCAGTTCTCCAGACACTCAACCACCTATTCTCAACCACTATGATGTTTACAAAGCAGAGCTTTTATTGCTTCCGCCCACGCAAAGGAAGCAGTGATGGGACAGAGATTCATCCCTAGATGACAATGTTTTTTTGATTCCAAAACAAACTTTCTAAAAAATATTTTTAAAACACAAAGGGACACTTTCTTCTCTGCAGTTGTTACTGTGTTGGCTTAAAAACTTTTCTCAGATATGTTAAAACCAAATCTGACATTTTGTCCTAGCGATCTCTCAAGTTACAGACCATAAAAAGTTCATGTGCTACTTCTGTGTGCATGACAAAGCCAGGTTCTTTAATTTTATTTGCCTTCCTACTAAATCTTCCTATCTTTTTCTCAATTCTTGTTTTCTCTTTTGAGGGGAAGAATGGGGCGGGGAGAGACAACAGGTAAAAATTTCTCCTTTTGTTTTAAAAGGAGAAATTGACTAATCCTTGAAGGCAGG
The DNA here is from genome assembly GCF_001431845.1 of Calidris pugnax. Lineage (NCBI taxonomy): Eukaryota > Metazoa > Chordata > Aves > Charadriiformes > Scolopacidae > Calidris > Calidris pugnax. The sequence continues at coordinate 467,353 of NW_015091012.1, read as the reverse complement.
TGTTATGTTGACAGTGTGGTAATAGACAGAGATTTGAGTCTGGTGCTTGCAGCAGGATGCTGCAGGGTTCCAATCAGATTCTTGACAATGAACCTTAAACTACGTGTGCAGCTACTTGTCTTTATATAGATTAAAAAAAAATAAATATATAAAATCATAGAATGGTTAGGGTTAGGAGGGACCTTAAAGATCACTGCGGCATCCCAAATCTCAGCTACCTGTACGTAAAGTAGTTGAGGAAATATTAATAACCTACCTGCTATAGCAAGAAGCAAAGTGAATTTTGGGCTGCAGTGAGATGACTTTCTGTACCTGGGCGATCTTTAAAACCAGCTTAAATATTCCTCATCATCTGCTGGGCTGATAATTTTGGAGCTTTTCCACTGGCAAAAGGTCAACTACTGGTATAACACCTCTTGCTGTGCCTGGTCAGGACTGGTGCTGCTGGTGGCCACTGTTAGTTGCTCCACATGGTTCCAGCTGAGTGTTGGTGCCATTTGCATGGATAATATCCACATGACTGAAGTCACCCAGGCTCAAGGTAAAGCTTTGATTCAAAGCCTTCGACACCAAGCTGCAATTACGTGGTATAGTCCACTGGATCAGACTGGGCTGTCCCAAAACACTGTCTTTATCTCTAAGCTTACCATCTTTGTGAAGCTTCTTTATTAAGCATTGAAGAAGGAAGAAAAAGGAAAAAAAAAAAACAAAACAAACCATGGAGAAGCTTTAGTATTTTGCAGCAAAATATTTTTAAGATCAAAATTTAAGCTAGTGGGACTTATGTAAGAAAGCAAAAGCTTGAGTGTAATAGCTCAATAGAAGTTCCCAGATCTTCATTGATTATAGATGGACACAGTTGGCCAGCTAAGGACCTGGACCCTGTTTTCCCTTGTGTATATGCATGAAATTTGAGAACAGAACTGATTTGTGGTAGACACACAGAGAGCATTTGTGGTATGCTGTGGTTTGTGACACTCTGAGGTTTCCAGAGCATTGCTTGCAGGAAACGCAAGTTGTACTATTATATCAAATAGCATTACCATTTTCTTGTGTTTCCTACCCAAAAGAACATTCATGTGCCTCAGTGAACATAATCCTTTCCTGTTTTTGGTTGTTGGAATTAATTTTGTTCATGGAAGTGTAAAACTGAAAATCTGGAATATAATTCAAAACTGTGATTTTGTAACATTTGGTGCCAAAAATCTCAGGAATTATTTGCAAGAACTTTAGTGAGGATTTACCAGTTTTACTTGGGCAGTAGTATAACACTATCAATTTGGAATGGGTTTTGTTTAGATTTTATTTTATCTATTTTAATTTTTGGTGCCACAATTAAATTCCTGGGTTTTAAACATGACGATTCTTAAGGGAATATTACACTGCACAATAAAACACTGCAATGTGTTTTATTTACAAGGATGCCTTAGGTGGTGTAAGTTGTGTAGCTGAAGATACGGCAATAAAGCTCTTACAGATAGAGTAGGTGTGGGTTTTGCTTGTTTTAAAGTGTGTTTGTGGTTACATGTCCGAGGATGTCCTACTCTCTGAGCTTAGTAGCAGGGCCCGGTGGGAGAAGAATAGCAATATATCGTCACCATTTTGAATATTTCAAATTCACACATTTGAATAAAATGTTCTCAGGTTCGCTTTTTACAAACAAATGAATCAATCTGTAATTTCCAAATAATTACATAGATGTTAAAAGGGCAATAACAGGTTTTGTTCTGCTGCCTACCGCGCTGTGCCCGTGCTCTTATCTAGGTGATATTTCATATGGAAGATATCAAAGGTCCAGAACAATTTACAGGGAAGGTAATACTATTGATACTGGCTTCATAGAAAATGTTGCTGATATTGCACGTTAGTATACTGCTAAAAAAAAAAAATAAAAAAATAAACCCAAACAAAAAAGGCAAGTACAGATCTCTGTACTTTTGTATGGAGCTCTGCAGTTGTGTTAGTTGTTGACAGTTGGGTAAATGAAAACTTGCACCTTTCCATCACGTCTGGATGCATTGGTAATGCCAGATTCTTTTTCCTTATTCTGTTATTATCTCCTCTGCAGTTGTGTTAGTTGTTGACAGTTGGGTCAATGGAGACTTGCACCTTTCCATCACGTGTTGTAGTGTATCTGGATGCATTGGTAATGCCAGGTTCTTTTTCCTCATTCCATTATTATCTCCCTTCTTTCCCTATCAATTCAAGGATAGATTTGAACTCAAAAAAGTACTTATTTCTTTGCTGGACATTGCATTGAATAATCTAAGATTCCAAACTTGCCTGGTTCAGAATTCTAGACCAAAATCTCATCAGGTCTGGTCTGTAATACCATTTTTATATGAATGCTATATATGTAATGGTTTTGATATTGGTTAATATGGTTTGTGATAATTTGCACTTCAAAAATCCAGAATCTGAATTTCAATGCTACACAGTCCAGAAATTGCTTTCTTACTGTCTTTATTAACTGCTTAATGAACAAAGTTGTATAGTGAACTGAATATTTGGAAAAAACAATACAAATAGTTTTTATTTACTCAAGTGTTCACAGTCTTTAAAAAAGTAAGCTTGAGAAATAGTTTGGTGCATTTTAAAATCCCTGGAGGGATTCAAGGCCAAGCTGGAAGGGGCTTTGAGCAACCTGGTCTGGTCGGACGTGTCGCTGCCCAGGGCAGGGGGTTGGAACTGGATGATCTTTAAGGTCCCTTCCAACTCTAACCATTCTATGAGAATGGGATGGATTTTTGCCATGTCACAGAATGATTCAGGCATCATACTCAAAAGACTGACTTGGGAGCTTTTGCTGATGGAGGAGGAAAACAGGGAGAGACTTTGTGTAGTTGTCTATGTAAAGTTATTGACGTATTGCTTGAATTGAATTTTTCCTCAGAAAACAATGAGCAGAAAGGTGACAGGTACATTCTCTCCAACCCATAACTCCACAAATAAATCAGAATAAGAAAGTCTGTGTTATTACAGTGCCTTCTCTTTCAGGATTCTTGGCTATTACATCCTGTGCTTGAATAGAATAACCATCCTAAGTGCGTTGTTGGCATTCCTGGTCTCCTTAATTACTGTATCTGCAGTGACAATAGATATCTTTTCCTAAAGAGTTTATGGACCAAATCCAATTGCTTAATGAGGTTAGAAGGAATCTTTCCCTGTATTTGAGTAGGCGTAAGATCTTGCTCTAAAAATCTGGGAAAGGACAACATGGTGCTTGTTTGATAACTTCAGTGTGTTTGGAATCCAAAATAAACATGGCCATAGCTTCTGGTCAGTGTAAGACACTGTGGTCAGTCTAATGTGACATCCCACAGCTGCTTTACCACGGTATGGACCAACATCTAGTAGGAACTGGATAATAGGAAGTGGGAAAAGGTTTTCCTGCCTCCGAAAATTATAGGTATCGCTTAAGGGCCGTGCCTTCTGTTTGTAGCCTGGTGTCAATGGCAAAACTGCACTTCACCTTCTTAGAACAACCCAGGAGGAAGGAAGAAGCAGAGCAAAGAAAGTTTTCTATAAAATTGTGTAATCATAGATATCTTATTTTTTTTGTTTGTAAGAAGGAAACATATCATCATGTTTACGTTAAATAACTTGCTAAGAAATGAGATACGCAGGCCCAGTCTTGAGAATATTTACGTTCACACACCAGGAATTAATTGCAAACAACATCACTACTCGTGTGAGTGATAACTGCTTGTGAAAGCAGTGAAATCAGCCTCCTAATCTGCATGTTTATCAATTTCTTTACCATTGTAGAGCGTTATAGAGAAAGTGAGAGCTTTCAAAACCGCTCAGTGGTCATTTAAGATTATTTTCTTTTCTTTTGTGTCCCACAGGTACTTTGTGTCTGCATGCTGACGACCATCCTAGGATGTATATTTGGCCTGAAGCCTAGCTGTTCAAAAGATGGTAACTAATATGCCTTTTATTTAGTGATATTTCTAAGAAATTCCTTTTTCTTTTCTTTTCTTATTTAGTGATATTTCTAAGAAATTCCTTTTTTTCTTTTTTTCTTTGTAAATTAATTTTGATATTATCAGAATGCCACCATTTCTTGCTGCAGGAAGGGGACTGGATGCATGGCTTGGAGCAGTCTCAGTTAGAAGGGAATGGAAATAGCAGAAAATCTCAGGTGTACTCAGTATTTGTGTGTACTCACTGGAGAGGTAAATGGATCCTGGCACTCCGTGTCTGGTCTGGCTAATTCCATGTATCCCGACTGTCACTGTGGTGATGTCACACGGCTGGCTTTTCTCAGCTCACTATGAAAAAAAAAACCCCAAAACCAACCACCACCAATTTCTATTTCATGTTGTCCTGGAACATTTGTTTTTCATCTTTTCCAGTCAATTATAGGGGGAGAAAAAAAAACGTTTATTTTTTTACTGGTTAGAATTGTAGTCTGAAAACGTTCCTTGTGGAATTCCTCTGGCTGTTTTCTGACCTGAAAAATATGTGTTTTTTTTTTTTTTTCAATGGTGCAGTTTCTTCAGGTAGGTTACGAAAGATATGTGAAGAAATCAAGCTTCGCTTTGGGAACAACCATCTAGAATAATTTCAGAGTTGACCCGTTTAACAAACAGTCCTACAATGTGGTTTTTTTTTAACTAAAATTCAGATTATTAATTTCCCACTAGAATCTGTTTAGGTTTTTTTTTCCTCAATTTACCACACCTTTGCAATATTGGCTCATTATTAGCTTGTTTTCCTCATATCACACACCTTAAGAGTCTTGAGGAGCCAAATGATGGAGGATTTACCTCACACCCTTCTGGTGATTGCACAGGATGAAGCAGACTGACCAACTACTTAAGTGTTGTTAATGCTTCAATCACAGGTTTCTGTTTTTTTTTTTTTTTTTTTTTTTTTCCCAGGCAGCCCCAATCTAGTGGAAGAATGCTATGCATTTTCTATTGGTTTGGGTTTTTTTAAGATTAAAATGGGACAAAAATTAGGCCGGTGAGCAGTACACTCAAGTTCTTATCTCCTGCATGTGGAACAGCCCTTCCTGGCCCTTGAAACAAGACCTTAACCCTGGTATGGGGGGATGTGGAACTGGGACTTCTTCAGTTCCTCTCATTTGTATGAAGATAGACATTCAGATGGGGTGTGAGCACGAGAGAGGTGCAAGCATAGCCAATGCAGTCTAAATTCCAAGAAATGTATAATTATTTATAGAAAATGGAGTGTCATCAGGTGTGAAAATAAAGATTGGTGTTCTCCACAGAAGCATTTTGCTGTTTTAGGGCACCCTTATTGAAAACCTTCATTCAGATTTCCTCCGACAGAGATATTCCAAATTCTAAATGACCACCCTTATACCTTCTGGTGATACAGAAAGGCAGGGACAGTCACAGCTGGAATTGTGGTCTTTTGTTTCACTTGCTTCTGCCAGTAACGAAGCACCATGTTCCTTCTAAAACAGAACAGATCCCTTCGTTCAATATGATGCAAAAATATTTTTATTCAATAAGAGAAAAATCAACATTTAATTGGATCAAGACTTTCCTTTTTCTTTGGCTGCCACTGGTTTTTGCAGCCATCCTATAAGCTGTGGAATGGCCAACTGTGTCATTCTACACGCTGACCTTATTAATTTCTTTTGCTTGTTGACTGATTTGGGCTCAGGCACTGACATCTAACACTCTCCAATATTACAGTGAAAACCTGCAAAGGTCGCTGCTTTGAAAGGACCTTTGGAAGCTGCCGTTGTGATAGAGACTGTGTCAAGCTTGGAAACTGCTGCTTAGATTACCAGGAGACATGCATAGAGCCAGGTAAGGGTGGAAAAAAGCTGTGGGAGCAAACTGTCCTATGCTGTGACATGGAACAGCTTGGCAAGTGTGAGTGCAGTTGTGGCCAGGTGGCCATAACCTGTGGCTTAGAATCATGGAATTGCTTGGGTTGGAAGGGACCTTCCAGATCATCGATTCCAACCATCAACCCAACACTGACAAAACCCATCACTAAACCATATCTCCAAGCACCACGTCTAGCACCATGTTCCTTCTAAAACAGAACAGATCCCTTCGTTCAATATGATGCAAAAATATTTTTATTCAATAAGAGAAAAATCAACATTTAATTGGATCAAGACTTTCCTTTTTCTTTGGCTGCCACTGGTTTTTGCAGCCATCCTATAAGCTGTGGAATGGCCAACTGTGTCATTCTACACGCTGACCTTATTAATTTCTTTTGCTTGTTGACTGATTTGGGCTCAGGCACTGACATCTAACACTCTCCAATATTACAGTGAAAACCTGCAAAGGTCGCTGCTTTGAAAGGACCTTTGGAAGCTGCCGTTGTGATAGAGACTGTGTCAAGCTTGGAAACTGCTGCTTAGATTACCAGGAGACATGCATAGAGCCAGGTAAGGGTGGAAAAAAGCTGTGGGAGCAAACTGTCCTATGCTGTGACATGGAACAGCTTGGCAAGTGTGAGTGCAGTTGTGGCCAGGTGGCCATAACCTGTGGCTTAGAACCATGGAATTGCTTGGGTTGGAAGGGACCTTCCAGATCATCGATTCCAACCATCAACCCAACACTGACAAAACCCATCACTAAACCATATCTCCAAGCACCACGTCTATACATCCTTTGAATACCACCATGGATGGTGACTCCACCACTTCCCTGGGCAGCATCTTCTAATGCTTGATAACCCTTTCAGTGAAGAAATTTTTCCTGATATCCAATCTGAACTTCTCCTGGTGCAACTTGAAGCCATTTCCTCTTGTCCCATGGCCTGTTCCTTGGGAAAAGAGACCAACCCCCCCTGGCTACACCCTCCTTTCAGGGAGTGGGAGAGAGTGAGAAGGTCTCCCCTCAGCCTCCTATCTCCAGGCTGAACACCCTCAGCTCCCTCAGACTTGTGCTCCAGACCCCTCACCAGCTCCGTTGCCCTTCTCCGCTCCAGCACCAAAACATCCTTCTTGTCCTGAGGGACAAGAACAAACTGAACGCAGCCCTCGAGGTGGGGCCTCACCAGTGCCTTTTTTCAGGTGGGCTGTGTGTTCAAAGCGGGGGCTGCTCAACATCAGGGTGGTTCTGCTGCCAGTGGTCTCCCCCCTCTTTGCGGTCCCTCACCAGTGCCTTTTTTCAGGTGGGCTGTGAGTTCAAAGTGGGGGCAGCTCAGCATCAGGGTGGTTCTACCACCAGTGGTCTCCTCCAGTCTTTGCGGTCTCTCCATTGTGACCATGGGTGGACGGCAGTGGTGATGGTGGTAGTGGAGACTCAGCAGAAACATCAGGGCTGTGGTGTGGCTGTTGTTGTACACAAACAAAGCTTGTATTTCACCCAGCTGGACTACGTAGGAGCTGGCACAGCCAGTAGGCCGGCTTTCCCCTGGCTTCTGGGGGCACAAAGGCTGTGAGAGACCGTGCTGCTGCCCTCCCCCTTGGAAAGAGGAGGAACAGCGGCATCTCCGCCTCAGCCAGCCTTTTGTTCTCTGTCTGGGGGTGAGGGAACAGTGACCTCCATTGTCCCTTGTCTCAGGGACAGCCCCTACGTTCTCAAGCAAGCCAGGAATGGGAGTGCATTCTGCATATTGTATAGAATCATAGAATAGTTTGGGTTGGAAGGGACCTTAACGATCACCCAGTTCCAACCCCCTGCCCTGGGCAGGGACACCTCCCCCCAGCCCAGGTTGCTCCAAGCCCCATCCAGCCTGGCCTTGAACCCCTCCAGGGATGGGGCAGCCACAGCTTCTCTGGGCAACCTGTTCCAGGCTCTCACCACCCTCACAGCAAAGAATTTCTTCTTAATCCCTTCTCTAAATCTCCCTTCTTTCAGTTTAAAACTGTTACCTCTCGTCCTATTGCTCCCCTCCCTGATCAAGAGACCACTCCCCATCTCTCCTGGAGCCCCTTGAGGGACTGGAAGGGTCTCTAAGGTCTCCCCAGAGCCTTCTCTTCTCCAGGCTGAACCTCCCCAGCTCTCTCAGCCTGTCTCTCCCTGTCGTTGCCTGTGTGAAGAAGGGGAAGGACAGAGCAGCTCTGTGAAAGCTGCCATCTCTTCCTGCCCAGCCACTCTGGCCTCTGCCCTGTTACTCCTCAGCCTGAGTGTGAAGCAAGGGTCATCTGCTGGGACAAGGCAGGGTGACAAAGCAGATTGCACTGGTGGAGTGATTGCTGAGTGAGGAGTAGTTCTTGTGATTTGCCAGAAAGCAAAGGTCAGACGGGCAAAGGTGTGAAAAGTACCGTGTAAAAACTTTACAGGGAGGGATGTTAGTGTGGGGAGTAACACTAAACACAGAACCTGACTGTCTTCTCTAATTTAGTTTTGCCTTAAGGCTTCATATGCAGCATTCTTTTCAGGTAATTACTTTTCTTCCCACTCCTCTTTACGTGTATTTGTAAAATTTATCAATGTAGTCTCACCCTGAAATTAAATATTCCAACGCTGACTTTTAAAACCAAATGATTAAACTTGGCTCAGCTCTCTGCTTCAACTGACTGTTATTAAAGAGCCTTTATATCGTATAAAGAGTTTTCCTGATAGAATAGTTGCATGGGATTTACTCTCTACTTTTGCATTACACCACTCCCTCATTTGAAAGAATAACTTAAAAACAAACTGCAGAGTGTGTCTCAGCGCTAAGAATGGGAGTTCATTGCTTGGTGGTGTTTTTTGAAATTAGTTAGCTTTAACATCAGTGGAGAATCAAATTCTAATTTTCAAATAGTATCACAGAACTAGAACCATAATAGATTCTTCTGTCTCTCACAGAAGTAAAGATTGACTGACATTGGTGGAGTTACTGAAGTTCAGTATTCCTGAAAATGAGATCTACCTCCTGAGAACGCTTTGCTAGTCGTGTGTGAAGATCACTGACTGTCCTCTAATCAAACATTTACATTTTGCTTCCATGTCTCTGTTAAGACCTTCACTTAAACATTCACTCATTAGGTAAATTCATTCATGTTTATCCTCATTGACTGCAAAGGATCTACTGGTGTTTACACCTGGTAACTAAATGATCATCTGCAAATGATACGATGCAAAAATCAATATGATTCAGGAAAAAAAATCTCTCCTAAAAGCAGCAGTGAAGCTGCAGTCAGTAAGCACATGTGGATTATTAGCCACGGGTGTTTCTATTTTCCAGTGCTAAATCATGCAATATTGTGCCTGCATGAGATACCTCAGGGCTGTTTTTCAGGGATTATTCGAGACAGAATTTAACACTCAGTTTATTAATGTTACACTTACACTGGATTTAACACTCAGTTTATTAATGTTACACTTCCACTGGGATGTCCCTGCTCATTGCAGGGGGATTGGACTAGGTGACCTTTAAAGACCCCTTCCAACCCAAATGATTCTATGATTAATCATTTTCCTTCTCTCTCATCTGTTTTTTAGCCCACATCTGGACCTGTAATAAATTCAGGTGTGGAGAGAAGAGGCGACCAGAGTATCATTGCTCCTGTTCAGATGATTGTGTGGAAAATAAAGACTGCTGTGTCAATTATCAGGCTGTTTGTAAAGGTAAATATCCTCAACGAATTCCTACAGTCTCTCATATATGTACCCATATTTGTATGAAAGGAGAAAGGACATAATATAAATTTAAAAGCACCCAGTAAAATGAAAAGAAAAAAAAAACAAACCCTTGCATTTATCAATAAGAATGTTCTGTCTTAAAAAAATAAACTGCACTCATTTGTTTTAAGGAGAGGCAAGCTGGGTTGAAGAAGAGTGTGAGGACATTACTGAACCTCAGTGTCCAAAAGGGTGAGGATATTGCCTGTTTGCATAGCTCTGCTCTTTGCTTAACGTCTCGTTTGGGGAGATTTATTTTCCCTACTGCGCCTTCCTGGGACCTGCTTGCATTTCTTGTCCCCAGTAAGAGTGAGACAGGCAGAGAAGGACCCCTCTTTGGCCAGCGTTTGGCGGTGCTTACTAACAGATAAGCTCTGTCCCAGCAGCTCTCCTGTATCCCAGCCCTTGCTTGACTTCCAAGACGTGCCCATTCCTGAGTCCTGCTGTCTCCCACAGATGTGCTCACTCCAGGCAGCTCTGCCTTGTGCCAGCCTTGCTGTTGCCACACGTGCTCCTAATACTCGCCGTTATCAAATATTTTGGGACCCATCCAACAATCTCAGGGCCCTAAAACTGCCTCCTTCCCCAGTCACTTCTAAAGACCTTTCCACTTCTTTGCCTGTTCCAGCCCCAGAGCTGCAAAACACGGGGCAGGTCGTTTGTCCCAGTTCCACCAGCAGTGGGACGGAGTTATTTGCAAGCTGTCTGCACGACTTTCTTTAGAAGGTGTAAAAAAGCCATGGGATCCTTGTATTCTCTGGCTCAGCTCCACACCAGGCCCTGCAAGTTCTGTGTGTGCTGTGTGAGGAGTGACTCATGTCATTTCTGGCGTCAGCACTCAGGCTCAGATAGTCCAGCCGTGCCCATTCCTGAGTCCTGCTGTCTCCCATGGATGTGCTCTCTCTGGGCAGCTCTGCCTTGTGCCAGCCTTGCTGTTGCCACACGTGCTCCTAATACTCGCCGTTATCAAATATTTTGGGACCCATCCAACAATCTCAGGGCCCTAAAACTGCCTCCTTCCCCAGTCACTTCTAAAGACCTTTCCACTTCTTTGCCTGTTCCAGCCCCAGAGCTGCAAAACACGGGGCAGGTCGTTTGTCCCAGTTCCACCAGCAGTGGGACGGAGTTATTTGCAAGCTGTCTGCACGACTTTCTTTAGAAGGTGTAAAAAAGCCATGGGATCCTTGTATTCTCTGGCTCAGCTCCACACCAGGCCCTGCAAGTTCTGTGTGTGCTGTGTGAGGAGTGACTCATGTCATTTCTGGCGTCAGCACTCAGGCTCAGATAGTCCAGCAAAGCTCCCAGCCAGGAAAAAAAAAAAAAAAACCCTGCATTTCTTTTACTGTTTTTGCTGTGGGATCTTCAAATCCACTTTAAAGCTCAGGTTGAATGCAAGCTATGATTGCATGTTGAAGTTATCCATAGAAGGGACTTAAACATTCTTGACTGAAAAGTCCTCCAGTGGGAAATAGTTCATAGCCAGGTGGTGGGGATGAGATGGATTCCATTTTGTTTGAAAAGTGTCAAAAAAAAAATCAAAACTATTTTCATTTTGATGCTTTAAAAATTATGGTGTGCTGGGGATATTTCTAGTGAAGTAAAAACATTTCATTTTGTTCTTATTTTACTACTTTTTTTTGGACTTAAGATATTTAACTGGTGCTATATTTATTCATTGGTGTTATAACGCTGTCAAACAAAATACATTTCCTTTTGGAATATTTTTATACCAAATGAGTACTTTTCATTCTGATTCAGAGTAATTACAAATGCTGATGCTTCAGAGCCTTCATCAAGACAGAAAATGGAGTTGCTGGCCATCATGGGGCACAAGTCCCTGATAAGCCCCTGGGTACAAGGGTGGTTGCCAGGGGGTTCTGCAAGCTTTTGTCATTAACTGAGGTCGGGATCCACTCAGGATCAGGAAACTGACTCCAGGACGCTGATTTCATAGGATCATAGAATGGTTGAGGTTGGAAGGGACCTTAAAGATCGTCCAGTTCCAACCCCCTGCCCTGGGCAGGGACACCTCCCACCAGACCGGGTTGCTCCAAGCCCCATCCAGCCTGGCCTTGAACCCCTCCAGGGATGGGGCAGCCACAGCTTCTCTGGGCAACCTCTTCCAGTGTCTCACCACCCTCACAGCAAAGAATTTCTTCCTGAGATCTCATCTAAATCTCCCCTCTTTCAGTTTAAAACCATTATCCTGTTGCTCCACTCCCTGATCCAAAGTCCCTCCCCATCTCTCCTGGAGCCCCTTTAGGGACTGGAAGGGGCTCTAAGGTCTCCCCGGAGCCTTCTCTTCTCCAGGCTGAATAACCCCAACTCTCTCAGCCTTTCCACATAGAAGTGCTACAGTCCTCTTCTTCTCCGGGCTGAACAACCCCAACTCTTATAGGAGAGCTCTGATGGGGCAGCCACAGCTTCTCTGGGCAACCTCTTCCAGTGTCTCACCACCCTCACAGCAAAGAATTTCTTCCTGAGATCTCATCTAAATCTCCCCTCTTTCAGTTTAAAACCATTATCCTGTTGCTCCACTCCCTGATCCAAAGTCCCTCCCCATCTCTCCTGGAGCCCCTTTAGGGACTGGAAGGGGCTCTAAGGTCTCCCCGGAGCCTTCTCTTCTCCAGGCTGAATAACCCCAACTCTCTCAGCCTTTCCACATAGAAGTGCTACAGTCCTCTGATCATCTTTATGGCCCTTCTCTGGACCCGTTCCAACAGGTCCATGTCCTTCCTGTGCTGAGGACTCCAGAGCTGGACACAGCACTCCAGGTGGGGTCTCCCCAGAGCAGAGGGGCAGAATTACCTCCCTGGCCCTGCTGGCTACACTTATTTTGATGCAGCCCAGGATGCAGTTGGCTTTCTGGGCTCCCAGCGCATGTTGCCTGCTCATGTTGACTTCTCATCCACCAACACCCCCAAGTCCTCCTCCTCAGGGCTCCTCTCAAGGCAAGGTTAGGATGTTTTACCTCCAAGGGCAAACAAGCAAGAGCTTTGTTCAGATCCACCGTCAAAGTTAATGGGGCTTTGTTCAGATCCACCGTCAAAGTTAATGGCGTTTACGCCATTAGGGCAACTCCTGTTGGTCAACTTGTTTTTAGGGGTTATTTTGTTTGTTATTTCTGTTCAGCCTATGAAAGGGATACGTAGTGGCTCTACTAAAATTGTTTTAATCCTGGCAAAACCAGAAATGTTGCAATAAAACCCAGCCCAGGAAAGGGTGATGTGTGGTCAAAGTTGAATCAAACAGTGTTGGCTGAAGGCTCATCTCAGGCTGTTAGCACACGAGCCTCTCCCAAATCAAACAACTCTGTAAACAATCCACTTCTTTCTATGGGGCGGGCAGGAGCGCAGGTGACTTTAGCTCAGTGCTCGTTTGGAGGCCTGGGGATGTCAGTTCTGATTCTGTGTGCGTTAACATGGCGTGGTTTGTGGCTTCCATTTGCTGGTTTAATTCTGTCTTGATTTCAGTTGGGTTTGCCCCTGCGGTACAGGACAGACAAAAGTCAATGGAGTGTTCAATGAGGTGCTTAAATCTGAGAAATCCCACTGATTTCAGTCAGTCTGATGAAGTACACGCCTAAGTCATTCCAAGACTATGTCCTACGTTATTTAATAGGATTATAAAGTTAACGGGCTATAAAATTTCAGGAGCGATCTAGTTCTTCCTGCTGTTCTAGGAGCGAAATAATACTCTGAGAATTCAAACTTACCAAAGCAGTTTATCCTAGTGCTTAGTTAGATGGTTTTTCTGATGTCTTAGAATCTTCTGCTGTGCTTTAAGCCTATTATTATTTGTTTACCTTCATTGAGCTGGAAGAGCAACTGTTTCCTTTCCTCTTTGCAGACCTCTCCGGTGTATTTGGAGATTATATATTACATGCAGGGTTTATGTACATCTAGCAGAAAGGAAAGCTTTATTTCCTATGCTTTATGGCTGTATATAGGCAGTAGCATATGGGGGGGTAGGAAGTTTTCTGTGTATTATGTTTAGCTTTTCAAGGGGACTTCTTTTTCTTTTTTTCCCTTTTTTGTTTTTTCTTTCTTCTATTTTTCTTTTTTCCCTTTAATTGAGGTCTGACTTGCCTGTGGTGAGGCAGGTCAGCTTGGCAGCGTGGTCCGTGGTTCTGGGCTCTTGATCATCCAGACTGGTGAACCTGCTAGACCACAGGAAGCCTGTGCTGCCTGCATTATGTTTCCATAGAAGCCAGTTTATAGGAAGGGATAATTCCCCTGCATTTCCTTCAGGTTGGAGTCAGGATGTGACTGTGGCCCACATATTTAAACAAGAGCTGTGAAATAACCTTGTCATACTGTTTGGACACAACCAGCATAGAATCACAGAATGGTTTGGGTTGGAAGGGACCTTAAAAATCATCCAGTTCCAACCCCCTGCCCTGGGCGGGGACACCTCCCACCAGACCAGGTTGCTCCAAGCCCCATCCAGCCTGGCCTTGAACCCCTCCAGGGATGGGGCAGCCACAGCTTCTCTGGGCAGCCTGGGCCAGGCTCTCACCACCCTCACAGCAAAGAATTTCTTCCTGAGATCTCATCTAAATCTCCCCTCTTTCAGTTTAAAACCGTTACCCCTCATCCTGTGGCTCCCCTCCCTGATCAAGAGTCCTTCTCCATCTCTTCTGGAGCCCCTTTAGGGACTCTAGGATCTCCTTGGAGCCTTCTCTTCTCTAGGCTGAACAACCCCAACTCTCTGTCTGTCTTCATAGGAGAGGTGCTCCAGCCCTCTGATCATCTTCGTGGCCACCTCTGTCCTTGTTCCAACAGGTCCATGTCCTTCATGTGCTGGGGACTCCAGAGCTGGACACAGCACTCCAGGTGGGGTCTCCCCAGAGCAGAGGGGCAGAATCACCACCTGGCTACACTTCTTTTGATGCAGCCCAGGATGCGGTTGGCTTTCTGGGCTGCCAGCGCACATCATCCAGGATGCGGTGGGCTTTCTGGGCTGCCAGCACACTTCGTTGGCTCATGTTGAGCTTCTCATCCACCAACACCCCCAAGCCCTTCTCAGGGCTGCTCTCTATCTATTCTCCATCCAGCCTGTATTTGTGCCTGGGATTGCTATGTCCCAGGTGCAGGACCTTGCACTTGGCCTGGTTGAACTTCATGAGGCCTTCCAGCCTGTCCACGTCCCTCTGGATGCCATCCCTTCCCTCCAGCGTGTCGACTGCGCCACACAGCTTGGTGCCATTGGCAAACTTGCTGAGGGTGCCCTCTCTCCCCCTGTCCATGTCTCCAACAAAGATGTTGAACAGCACTGGTCCCAGTACGGACCCCCGAGGAGCGCCACTTGACACTGGCTTCCACTGGGACATTGAGCTGTTGAATCACTGAGCATGAATTACTGTCAAGGCCAAAACTCGAGCCTCCCAGGCTCGCTCGCTCACGGTAGTGCATTTTTGAAGCAGCAAGTGTAACCTTGGCTCCCCAGGGGGGAAACATTATAGAAATCCATGATAAATCTCAGAGCTGGGCTCAGGTCAGTTTGTCGGGGGGGGTTTATTTGAGCTGTTCCAAAGAGGGTGCAGTTTGACACGGTGTGTCGTGCTTTGCCTCCCCGAGCCTGGGGCAGGTCCTGAGTGTCTGGATTTCAGCGTGAGTCGAATGTAGGAGAAGCAAAAGGGTCAGTCTCCCCGGCTGTGGCAAGGGTCTGTTTTGCCAAGTTTAATTTTACATGTGTGAGGGGGTCAGGAGCTGGATTTGCAGACAACCAAAACATGTACTTAACAGTTGGTTTACTTGTAAATGCCAAACCAGAAACAGTTGCGTAAAGTCCCTTTCTAAGGAGTTGTTTTAGATTTGGTTGGGGTTTTTTTTTTTCATTTGGGGTTGGTTTTTTTGTTTTTTTAAAGTTAGTCTCGTCAGTAAGTAATATTGAAGTCTTTGCCTCAAAGTTCATATTTTATTGCAGGAAACTTTGCAGTGAAGATTTTTAGACCTCTGTGTTGGAGAGAATCAATTTTGGGGGGGTGGGGGAGAGAAGGTATTTGCAAAAGTTGCAGAGATCAGAACGTGTGGTGCAAAAAATACTTGTAATAGGGGCAAAGGTATTACATGAAGTTTCTGTACTATCTTCTGCCAAAAGGACTTTAGTCTTGGTCTGAAGATCATTCATTTCTTGTTCCCAGCGTACTGACCCTACTAAAAATTTCAGAAGATGGTATTAAATATACCATATAAATAAAAATCAGGCTACGAACACCCATCTTACAAATACATGTTAATGTTTCATTCTGTCTGGGCAGTAGGGCAGGCTATGTAATGGTTCTGACTAATGGAATCCTCCTGGCTGAACTGTTGTCCAAATTGTTGATTAAAATTTTCTTAGGATAGACATATTTTGGTTGCCTGACTAATTGTCAGTTTAATATAGTCACGTTTGTTTCACTGAAATAAGGCTTATAAAAGTTTGACTTGTAAATGACTGGATTTTTTTGTGGGGCACCTCACTGAAGAAATTGTCAACACTTTACAAATAATATTTGCCTTCTCTCCTCACTGGTTTATTTTGGGAAACTAAAGTGCAACAAAGTTTTTTTAAAAAAAATTTCCATCTTACAATTTGTAAACATAAAAGGGAAAAATGAGCTTGCAATTGGCATGTAAAACATATTCAATTTTTTAATGTGAATCTGTATTTTCAGTGGTTGTTGCTGCACTGCAGTGATGCTTTTTTTTTTGCAGTCTCACGTGTCCTGATATCTGTAGGTCAAACATAGGATATTTTTTATTCATGGTATAAGTTACTGATCATTATTCTCATCTGGGATGCAATGTTTTAAGTACTTAGAGTTGGAGAGAAATTGTTTGGACAGGGCTGAAGCTTGGAACAAGTCAAGGCTGGAAAACATACGTCCTGTGGAGACTGGAAGGGGAGAATTTATTTTTGTTAGTTCCAGTGAAATGAGAGCCTGAATTTATCTGTCAAGCTCCAGCCAGAAAGATTGTCACAGTGTTCCAGTCGCAGGGTCACATTTTTCAGTTTGGAGATTTGGTTTCTCTACCAGAAGTAAAACCAGTTCTTCTTGGTTAAATAATCCTTGTAAGATGAAAGGAAAAATGTGTGTTATAGCTGCTGATTTAACATATCCTGTAGATTAGACTTTCTTACAGTTTTGTGCATAGAATATGTAAAAAGATGAATTCCTTATTTATTTTTTTTTTCAGCTAGCTGACAAGTTGTTCAGGGGTAAAGTGAACAAAGGAAAGCCATGGCTTCATGCTGCCTCTTCTCTTTCCCTGCTCATACCTCGGGGCTGGAGGGGGGGTTGGAGGTGCTGAGCCTTGCTCCAGTGGGACCCATTCCAAGATAAGACCCACCAGACAGATTACAGCTTGGCTTGTTCTTTATTTTATGGGTGTTTTGTGAGATCAGGCCGTGTGGTGGTTTCCCTCTGTGTGCCCTCCTGCAGTCCTCAGCCTCTTTGGCCAGGCTACGAGCGGAGGGACCAGACGGGGCTGGTCTTCTCACCACCACACCAGTCTCCAGACCTTCCTGCCTAGCAAGACTTTCTTGGCCTGGCTTATAGTCCCGTCAGGAGCATCCTCGCCATTTTGGAGCCGGGGGGGGGGGGGGGGGGGAAGATTGGTTGAAAGAG
>NW_015091012.1:440683-450121 GCF_001431845.1 Calidris pugnax | reverse complement strand
CTGGCCCGGGGCGCGTCACTCCTCGTTGTTGGGGGGGGGGGGGGGGGGGGGGGAGGAAAACTTGCTTGAAATAAGTGATAGGAAATTATTTCTCAGAGTCTGTCTTTTTAATGCTTTAATTTCTGTTTGTTCAGATTTACCAAGTCTCCGGTGTTACTGTTTTCACTGGACGGCTTCAGAGCAGAATATTTGCAGACCTGGGGTGGACTCCTGCCTGTCATTAGCAAATTACGTGAGTAGTTCTTTTGTCTAAGCAATATCCTGATGTCTTACCTGAAAAATCCATAGGTGCAGCTGTGCTTACTCCTTAAAACCCTCACCCTTCTTCTGTGGATGTTGAAGTTGTTGCCCCTAAACAACTGTTCACGGACAACCCGAGGTGTGTGAGGGTGGAAGGACTTGAAAGGGCCCTCTGGATTTTCAGTGAAACCTTAAAAATTATGAAGTAGCTCTTGCTGTATTTAGGAGGTGGACTTTTTTTGAGGCGAGCTTACTTTATTTCTTCAAAAAAGAAGTAGACCCTCTCTTTGCTCTGTATTGGGTATATATTTGGTATATATTGGTTATATATTGTCTCATAGTTAGGTGGAATGGCTTTGGAAAAATGGAAAGCAAGGTAAAAAGCAGTTGGTTATATTTTAAAAGCAAGAAGATAGAGAAGGAAGAGATCAGGAACAGATGATACAGAAGGGCTGGTGGATTCAGTGCTGAATCTGAGAAAACTTTCATTTAACAAACATTTTCAGAAGAAATGGGAGCCTCATAAGTATATATTTTTTCCTAGCTTTGGTAGTGTCTGAGTAACTTTAGTCACTTTTCCTGTCTCTATTTTGGCTGTGGTCTGTAAAGAACTGATGGCATTTCTTGTCTGAAAAATATGCCAATCTTCTTGTCATTCAAAAATTACTACCTGGGATAACTGGTTTCATTTTGACTAAAAATAAATCAGTAAAAATACTTGCTTTTTCGTACAGCAGTTGTTACAACTTGATCCGTTCCAGAGGATAACAATTCGCAGATGTATTTGAGGTTTTAGGGTTTGGGTTTTGGTTTTTATTTTTGTTTTCTTCAATTTAGAATAAAACAAGGCCTTTGAAATTATTTCATTAGACGCGGTTATAAAAAAAAATTCAACTGAAGACAGTTTCTTGGGTGTTGTGAGGAGAAGCTGCTGATTACAAATGGTTATAGTTCTGGCTGAGATATAAAATAACAGTGCCACAAAGCAGCATCTGTAGGACTTCCAGGCTGTGACATCCACTTCCACGTGTGAAGTTCCTTCCTTCCTTGGTCTGGACAGGCTGCAGTGCAACTTCTCTAATTGACTTCTATAATAAACCTGTATTTCTCTTTCCACTCGACCCATGGTAAATTCTGACCACTAAGAAGTATAAATATCTCAGCGTCTTCATCAAAGTCACTTCACTTCCCCAGAACCGTGGAGTTCTTAATGGTCAAAACTTACATCTTTTTTTTTAAAGGATTCTAAAACCAGAATGTCTGATAAATACATGTTTCAGACACAATAAAATAAGGAACAGCCAAGGGGTAGAATATTATTTCTGCTACAGGTCTATGTTACTATTGATAGAAGACTTTCCTGATAGGATATACTACAGTCCCATGTGTTTGGGCACTGGAAATGGTGCAAGGAATCACAGCCAAGGGGTAGAATATTATTTCTGCTACAGGTCTATGTTACTATTGATAGAAGACTTTCCTGATAGGATATACTACAGTCCCATGTGTTTGGGCACTGGAAATGGTGCAAGGAATCAGATTGTAAAGAAAAAACATTTCTGTGAGCGTGTCAATGCTGCTGCAGTAATTTACTGTGCAGGAAAGGGTAATGAAATCTGTTCCTCTGTGTAGGAGGACCAGTGACAATAACGGATAAATTACTGAAATCACTGAAAAATTGTGTTGAATCCTTTTGAAGTTCACAGTTATACATATACAGGACTAGTAAGTGTTCAGAAAGGGACACAGTTTATGAATGGCAGCATTTAAAAAGCAGCAAACAGCTATTCACATTAAATAAAATAACATCCTACTGCCTAGTTCTCTATTAAATTAGAACTGTGCTAAATCCCTGGATTTTCCTCTTTAAAACACTCGATGGGAAGCGCAGCATTCTGTGAGATCAAAATATTCCTGTTATCCAGTCCTGTTGATTCAGCCATGCCTACAATGAAATTCTGATCTCTCCCTGGAGAAGTTTGTTAGGGCAGATGTCTGTAAGACAATACCATAATTTCATTTTTAGCACATTTTAGTATACACTCGTTCTCTCTGCTGCCTGCTGAAAGGTGGGAAATTTAGGTGAAGCTGGGGGTTTTCAGTGAACCCAGGCATTACCATAATGTGTGCTTTATGGGGTTCGTGTTCACATACTTTTATCAAGCTGGGGGTTTTCAGTGAACCCAGGCATTGCCATAATGGGTGCTTTATGGGGTTCATGTTCATATACTTTATGCTGTGATATCGTAATTGAAAAATAAATCTTCCTTTTACCTTAAATTGTCTTCAACAAAGGCAACAAGCCAAAAAGAAGAACGATAACTCCTATGGAAAGTCCCAGGAAAACCCCCTAGAATTTTGGACAAAGCGAAAGTTTTAAAGTGTACTTTTCTCTTAATTAAAAGCAAAACAAACAAAAAAAAAACCAACCTCCCCCCACCAAAAAATATGAAATTTCAGAAAACAGCCTCAATGTCAGTTTTGGAAATGGTTGGAATGAATTGAGCATTTTGCAGTAGCAATAAGGGTAGAAGTGATGGTTTGTGACCAGCGAACACAGATGTGGGAGAGGATGGCTGTGCAACTTAAGAGGGTTTATTTTTCCAGCTTGGCTTCTTTTTTGTCTTAGTCAGCTCAAATTGATTATTTCAACTGAGACCCAAATCCAAAGCCCCAAACCGATGAGTTCAAAGTGCCTTGAGGCAACACCTCTTACGTTATCAAGCCTTTCTTTTCTATTTTATTTATATTGTATATAGTGACACAGAGATCCAGTGGTGGCCTTTCAATAGGGTCATTGCTTTTTGGCTCTTTGGCATCAGTTGAAGTGGTTTTGGTTATCACATAGTATTTTTTAAGTTGTTAATGAAGGCTTTTTCTCCTTTTTTTCCCCCCTCCTTTTTTCCCCCCCTCCTTTTTTGTTCTTTTTTTCCCCCTTCCTCCACTTTTCTTTTCTGAAAATCAGAGCCTATACATTTGCCTGTTGGAATGTAGGCACGTGACATAAACAACATTTGCTTAAGTTCTTTGGGCCGGCTCATGACTCTTAATATTAGCAAATACTGTGCACTAAGCTCCTTAAAAACCTACGATTTTTATATCAAGATAAAGAAAACTTTGTGATTCATCCTCGAGTAAGAGCTTATTTTTAGCAACAAAACCCAAACCAACCACAAGCAAAAAGGAGACAGCAAAGTAAATAGTGATTTGCCAGGGGACAGCAAGAGCCAAGGCACCACTGGACCAGTGGCCACTTCATCTCTGGGAGGGCTCAGGGGGAAGCAGCTGGTCTCCAGCTCCAAATTTCACTTGCCACGCACCACGGCGACTCTGGAGGGTGTGATTTCTTTGATTATTCATTCTTATCCATGCACTTTTTTCATGAGGACTGTAGGTTTTGCTCATCTGACCGCTGAAGTCAGTCATTGGGTATAAATACAAATTGGATTAATAGCCATTTAGGCAGCTTGTAAATGAACATGGGAAGAAAAATGAAGTATTAACTCTAGAATTTTGAAAATGAAAACTTTCTGGAAATATCTTATCTCTTTTTTTTATTTTAATAGTTATATGTATTCATGAGACAAACTTGCAAGGGTTTCTATTTGTGTAATTTTGCTGATTTTCTTTATTTCTCCCTCTAGAGAAATGTGGAACATACACTTCCGGTATGAGACCAGTGTATCCTTCCAAAACCTTCCCCAATCATTACTCCATCGTCACAGTAAGAATTTTCGCATATTCTATGTTTTCTCTACTGAAGAGAATATTGATTATCGAGTTGTCTCCAAGAGAATAGTATATTCTGTTGATGGATTGTTAAAATAATAGGGTTTCCCTTCAGAATATGAAAATGTATATCTAATACTCTTCATCTAATTTAGATTAACAGTCTCTAAATAACACTACAGCTAAGTGGGCAGATCGAATCTTATTAAGTAATAAGAATTCCCATAGAGGTGGAAGGTCACATCACTTTACAACTCCTCAATTGTGTAAATATTTGCACAATAAATTGCAACTCGTTCTCTTTCTTTTAAAAGTCTCCTTTACAGTGCCAGCCTTTAAGGTAGCTTGGTCTGATGCAAAGTAGGGTATGGAATGAAAGGAAAGGCTTGAACATCACATTGATGTAGACTCTGTGATGGACTGTACCCAAACCTGGACTAGGAATGTCACAAAAGTGATCTTGTAAATTTATCACCTTCTGCGTATAGGAGGGAAAGAAGAAAACAACAGAGGTTTTCAACACATAATACGGGGTTGGAATCCAGCAGATCCTTCTTAGTTTCATCATGTCAGATCTAAGGTTTAGTCAAATACTTGAGGATTTGCACCTTTTTTCATATCTTCCCAGTTTGTTAGAACTTCGTCAAATACTTGAGGATTTGCACCTTTTTTCTTATCTTCCCAGTTTGTCAGGACTTTTTGGCAATTGAGGAAGGATATGTTTAATTGTGTAATCCTTTCAAACATCCATCACTGAATATGCAACTAAGGGACATTAATCATGCCGTGTGGGAGTGTCCCTAATTACAGTAAAGAGCTTTATCTCCACTCCCCGTTCTTGTGAAAAGTAGTTTATCAGGTATAAAAGGTGTTTATCGGGGTCCTAATGGTGGTGGTGGTATATTCTTTAATGTGAAAAGAAGCTGCCTGCTTGAAGGCAGAGCACAAAGTCTGTTAAAATGACTGAGAAGCTGGTGGCTCTGAGCTCTGCTTGGGTGATGGTTATCCCTGGCTAGAGCTTTCACGTGCTGGTAGGCAATTCTTCTTTGAAAGCCCTGCTTTTTGGTCATGTCACGGATGTCCAGTGCAGCTAATTCTTTGTTGTCGGTATTAAAGATACGTGTGCTGAACTGAGATGGTGACTTCCAGTTTGATCCCAGAGCACTTTTCTTGCCTGAGTTTTTTAATCTCACTGCGAAGTGGTTAAGAATTGGGAGGTAGAGCTTGGTAGGAATGGTAGGTGATGCTGTTGATGCCCAGGAGCCAGCAATGTGCCCCTGTGGCCAAGTGGACCAATGGCATCCTGGGATGCATCAGGAAGTGTGACCAGCAGATGGAGGGAGGTCATCCTGCCCCTCTGCTCTGCCCTGGGGAGGCCCCATCTGGAGCACTGGGACCAGTTCTGGGCTCTCCAGTTCCAGAAGGACAGGGAACTGCTGGAGAGGGTACAGCAGAGGGCCACAAGGATGATGAGGGGCCTGGGAACACCTCTCTGATGAGGAAAGGCTGAGGGACCTTTTAGTCTGAAGAAGACTGAGGGGGGGTCTGATCAACGCATACAAATGCTTAAAGGGTGGGTGTCAGGAGGATGGGGCCAGTCTTTTTTCAGTGGTGCCCAGGGACAGGACAAGAGGGAACGGGCACAAACTTGAACACAGAAAGTTCCATCTAAACATAAGGAATAATTTCTTTCCTGTGAGGGTGGCAGAGCCCTGGAAGAGGCTGCCCAGAGAGGTGGTGGAGTCTCCATCTCTGGAGACATTCAAACCCACCTGGACACGTTCCTGTGCAGCGCGCTCTGGGTGGACCTGCTCTGGCAGGGGGTTGGACTGGATGATCTCCAGAGGTCCCTTCCAACCCCTGCCACTCTATGATTCTGTTAGATTTGGGTCTTGAGGCACGGGTGGAGTATAAGTCACATATAGATTATTCACTGGACATATTTGTTTAACAGAGATCTGTTTGTGTAGCCAAACCCCTGCCACTCTATGATTCTGTTAGATTTGGGTCTTGAGGCACTGGTGGAGTATAAGTCACATATAGATTATTCACTGGACATATTTGTTTAACGGAGGTCCGTTTGCGTACCCGGAGGGCTCTTTTTCTCTCCATCCCCGTGATGAGGTGTGCTCTCAATTACAGGGGCTGTATCCTGAATCTCACGGCATAATTGATAACAAGATGTACGACCCTAAAAGAAACGCGTCCTTCACCCTTAAAAGCCAGGAGAAGTTCAACCCTCAGTGGTACCAGGGACAGCCTGTAAGTACTGACACGCTGCTGAGGACGCCCATCAGCCTGTCCCCCTGTTACTTAACACCACTTGGATGCACAGCGATGTCGAAAGAGTACAGAGGGTGCCTCTAAGTCAGCCAAGAAGCATTACTCAGCACGATTAGGAATTCCCATGCTCGAGCTGCAGAATGACAAATGAAACAAAAGTGCAACAGACGTGATTGAATTTACAGGGAATTTTCTCTAGGGAAAAAAAAAAACTATCTCGAAATAACTAATAAAGAAACCAGATTTTTCTTCTGTTTTTAATGTGAAGCGGGCTTGCGGTTAACCTCTCTGAGGAAACCAATTAGTTTTAGTGATAAACAGAATTAAAGGTTTACACTCTGCCCAGACTACCATCAAATCTAAAGATGTGATTTTTAAAAGAAACCCTCTTGGTTCAATCGTACAGCTGTGGCACATCTGTCGAGAGTGCCATCGAAAGGAAGTGGCAGGGGAAAGGTTGGGTGTGCTGGTCTGGAGAACAGAAGAATAGCAAGGGAACAGATGCAACTATTGAGTAATGTGGGGAGGATCAATTTTTTTATTTAATTTTACTTTTTCTGGGAAAGAACACACAAGTGTAGACTTATGGGCCACTGAGAAGAAGGTGGTATACAAATCAGGCAGGAAAACATACAGAAAGCAAACAGAAACCTTCAAATTGTGAGATTGGCAGTAAAATCAGAAGAGTTGACCAAACTCTTGCTCCCATACTTCAAAATATGTGAGGCATAGGTCCTGGGAACATTCCCACCCCTCCTTGCATCACTCTTCTTGAGACATTTCCGCTACTTGGTGTTCAGCCATGGTTCTCAAACCAGTGTCCTCAAACTAGGACACTAACACTGAGCTAATGCTCCATCCACGGGAGCTGATGGTTCCCACTTCTGGTGTAGCAGCAGAAGGGATGCGAGTGTTTGCCACGAGGAACTGAGCTGCAACAAAGCTGGTGAGGGGTCTGGAGCACAAGTCTGGTGAGGAGAGGCTGAGGGAGCTGGGGGTGTTCAGCCTGGAGAAAAGGAGGCTGAGGGGAGACCTTCTGGCTCTCTCCAACTCCCTGAAAGGAGGGTGTAGCCAGGGGGGGTTGGTCTCTTCTCCCAACTGGGAGACAATGGGACAGGAGGAAATGGCCTCAGGTTGGCCCAGGGGAGGTTCAGATTGGAGATTAGGAAACATTTTGACACGGAAAGGGTTATTGCACATTGGAATGGGCTGCCCAGGGCAGTGGTTGAGGCACCATCCCTGGAGGTGTTCAAAAGCCGGGTTGACATAGTGCTTAGAGACATGGGTTAGTGATGGTTTTTACCAGAGTTAGGTTGATGGTTGGACTAGATGATCTGAAAGGTCCCTTCCAACCCAGACAATTCTGTGATTCTAAGGTGTATCTGGTGGTGTATCTGCGAGGTGTATCTATCTAATGATGGTAGTTGTTCTTCTCCCGCAGATCTGGCTAACGGCTATGTACCAGGGTCTAAAAGCGGGCACCTTCTTTTGGCCTGGGTCAGACGTAGCAGTGAATGGAACCTTCCCAAACCTGTATGAAAAATACAACAGGTGTGTAAACTCCTGGGTCTTGGATTGATATATTGCTTTAACTGTTGCAGCAGGACAGACACCAGAGAAAGCATCAGTGGTTTTCTCCTGCTTTTCTAAACAGTTGTACACAACATGGAAAAAAGATAGGATCTGATTAACTCTGTTTCAGAACAATGTAGATTCTTTGTTTAATTGTTTTGTTGTTCCTCAGCAAATGTTTAACAGCAAAGATGTGGAAAAATCAGCTTAAAGGACAGCCAGCTTTGAAGCTTTAGTGCTCTTCTGTTCCTACTTATAAAAGTCTTCAGAGGTTGTGTTTAGAGTCACTCAATCCAAACCTCTCATACAGTGAATGGATCAGGTCTTGATGTGGCCATGAAAACTCAAGTTTTACTGTTGACTGTGGTAAATTGTTCCAATGTAAAATTATTTTCATTGCAAATTTTGAAAAAATATCCTATTAAGGCAGCCACGGTTTAGTCAGCAATTGCTCCTCACTGCAATTAAACGTTTTCTGTCTAATGAAAATTCTACATAAATCTGTTTATCACCATTTACTTAACCTCAAGTGTTGCCCTAGAAATCAGGCTTCTCATTTTTGTTTTCCTAGGGTTGTTTTTCTCATGCTACGCCTTTCATATAGCCTGGTACCTCTGATTCTGGATTTGCTGCCTCCATTTTTTTCTCTAGGGACTTGTACATTATTACTTGAGCTTGACTTAAGTAGCTCAATTCCTAACTTTATGGGTGCCTCATGTTGTTACAGGTCAACGTACTTATTGTTTGTCCACCCCCCAACTAAAACTTTTTCAAAACATAATACAGGAATAAAAACCTGCACGTGATTTTGCTCCTTGAAGGCAGTTATTCTCTTTGTATAATAAACACAAGGAAATACTGGGAGCTTTATTCTAATTGCATTGCAATCAGTGGTCATTAACTCCTGTAGAGTCACAGGCAATTAGCGTAGAGAAACTTGCATCCGGTTGACTTCAATTTTCTCTGCTAAAATACATTGATTTTTGTAATAAGTGGCTAAACTTTTTTAGCTCTTGGTTGATCTTGTGTTGTTCTGATGCAGCTCAATCCCCTTTGAAGAAAGGGTGGTAACTGTTCTTCGCTGGCTGCAGCTGCCTGAGGATGAAAGGTAGGTATATCATTACAAGTGTAAATTCCTCTTCAAGTGGTATTATAATGTAAATATGATTTCTGATTTAAACAATACCTTATGCATCATTCTAGCAATATTAAAATCCTATTTAATGCAAGCCTGTTTCTATGACTTACACCTTTTTTAAATTAAATTGCATTTCTCTATTTCCCTTTAAACGTGTCCTTCCTCTGAATGACAGTGTGTTTCCAATATTTGATATCCGTTGTTGAAATATCTTCAAACTGTCTCAACGTCTATGTAAAATATTACATTTTTGGTACTGTTTGATATAGACCACACTTTTACACTCTGTATTTAGAAGAACCAGATTCCTCAGGCCACAAGTTTGGACCAGTAAGCAGCGGAGTAAGTAGTTTTGTAAATTTTTTTTATTATTTATTTTTTTAATTTAAAGCTTTGCTCTGACGCAATAATAAACTTGAATAATTCATGTCAGATTAACCAAGACCATGTTCAGTAAAAAAAAATTGTGAATAGAC
>NW_015091012.1:426872-439032 GCF_001431845.1 Calidris pugnax | reverse complement strand
TCCTTCACCCTTAAAAGCCAGGAGAAGTTCAACCCTCAGTGGTACCAGGGACAGCCTGTAAGTACTGACACGCTGCTGAGGACGCCCATCAGCCTGTCCCCCTGTTACTTAACACCACTTGGATGCACAGCGATGTCGAAAGAGTACAGAGGGTGCCTCTAAGTCAGCCAAGAAGCATTACTCAGCACGATTAGGAATTCCCATGCTCGAGCTGCAGAATGACAAATGAAACAAAAGTGCAACAGACGTGATTGAATTTACAGGGAATTTTCTCTAGGGAAAAAAAAAAACTATCTCGAAATAACTAATAAAGAAACCAGATTTTTCTTCTGTTTTTAATGTGAAGCGGGCTTGCGGTTAACCTCTCTGAGGAAACCAATTAGTTTTAGTGATAAACAGAATTAAAGGTTTACACTCTGCCCAGACTACCATCAAATCTAAAGATGTGATTTTTAAAAGAAACCCTCTTGGTTCAATCGTACAGCTGTGGCACATCTGCCGAGAGTGCCATCGAAAGGAAGTGGCAGGGGAAAGGTTGGGTGTGCTGGTCTGGAGAACAGAAGAATAGCAAGGGAACAGATGCAACTATTGAGTAATGTGGGGAGGATCAATTTTTTTATTTAATTTTACTTTTTCTGGGAAAGAACACACAAGTGTAGACTTTATGGGCCACTGAGAAGAAGGTGGTGTACAAATCAGGCAGGAAAACATACAGAAAGCAAACAGAAACCTTCAAATTGTGAGATTGGCAGTAAAATCAGAAGAGTTGACCAAACTCTTGCTCCCATACTTCAAAATATGTGAGGCATAGGTCCTGGGAACATTCCCACCCCTCCTTGCATCACTCTTCTTGAGACATTTCCGCTACTTGGTGTTCAGCCATGGTTCTCAAACCAGTGTCCTCAAACTAGGACACTACCACTGAGCTAATGCTCCATCCACGGGAGCTGATGGTTCCTACTTCTGGTGTAGCAGCAGAAGGGATGTGAGTGTTTGCCACGAGGAACTGAGCTGCAACGGAGCTGGTGAGGGGTCTGGAGCACAAGTCTGGTGAGGAGAGGCTGAGGGAGCTGGGGGTGTTCAGCCTGGAGAAAAGGAGGCTGAGGGGAGACCTTCTGGCTCTCTCCAACTCCCTGAAAGGAGGGTGTAGCCAGGGGGGGTCGGTCTCTTCTCCCAAGGAACAGGCCATGGGACAAGAGGAAATGGCTTCAAGTTGCACCAGGGGGGGGTTAGGATGGATATTAGGAACAATTTTGACACTGAAAGGGTTATGAAGCCTTGGAAGAGGCTGCCCAGGGAAGTGGTGGAATCACCATCCCTGGAGGTATTTAAAATCCGGGTTGACACAGTGCTTAGAGACATGGGTTAGTGATGGTTTTTATCAGAGTTAGGTTGATGGTTGGACTCGATGATCTGAAAGGTCCCTTCCAACCCAGACAATTCTGTGATTCTAAGGTGTATCTGGTGGTGTATCTCGAGGTGTTATCTATCTAATGATGGTAGTTGTTCTTCTCCCGCAGATCTGGCTAACGGCTATGTACCAGGGTCTAAAAGCGGGCACCTTCTTTTGGCCTGGGTCAGACGTAGCAGTGAATGGAACCTTCCCAAACCTGTATGAAAAATACAACAGGTGTGTAAACTCCTGGGTCTTGGATTGATATATTGCTTTAACTGTTGCAGCAGGACAGACACCAGAGAAAGCATCAGTGGTTTTCTCCTGCTTTTCTAAACAGTTGTACACAACATGGAAAAAAGATAGGATCTGATTAACTCTGTTTCAGAACAATGTAGATTCTTTGTTTAATTGTTTTGTTGTTCCTCAGCAAATGTTTAACAGCAAAGATGTGGAAAAATCAGCTTAAAGGACAGCCAGCTTTGAAGCTTTAGTGCTCTTCTGTTCCTACTTATAAAAGTCTTCAGAGGTTGTGTTTAGAGTCACTCAATCCAAACCTCTCATACAGTGAATGGATCAGGTCTTGATGTGGCCATGAAAACTCAAGTTTTACTGTTGACTGTGGTAAATTGTTCCAATGTAAAATTATTTTCATTGCAAATTTTGAAAAAATATCCTATTAAGGCAGCCACGGTTTAGTCAGCAATTGCTCCTCACTGCAATTAAACGTTTTCTGTCTAATGAAAATTCTACATAAATCTGTTTATCACCATTTACTTAACCTCAAGTGTTGCCCTAGAAATCAGGCTTCTCATTTTTGTTTTCCTAGGGTTGTTTTTCTCATGCTATGCCTTTCATATAGCCTGGGAACTCTGATTCTGGATTTGCTGCCTCCATTTTTTTCTCTAGGGACTTGTACATTATTACTTGAGCTTGACTTAAGTAGCTCAATTCCTAACTTTATGGGTGCCTCATGTTGTTACAGGTCAACGTACTTACTGTTTGTCCACCCCCCAACTGAAACTTTTTCAAAACATAATACAGGAATAAAAACCTGCACGTGATTTTGCTCCTTGAAGGCAGTTATTCTCTTTGTATAATAAACACAAGGAAATACTGGGAGCTTTATTCTAATTGCATTGCAATCAGTGGTCATTAACTCCTGTAGAGTCACAGGCAATTAGCGTAGAGAAACTTGCATCCGGTTGACTTCAATTTTCTCTGCTAAAATACATTGATTTTTGTAATAAGTGGCTAAACTTTTTTAGCTCTTGGTCCTAACTTTATGGGTGCCTCATGTTGTTACAGGTCAACGTACTTACTGTTTGTCCACCCCCCAACTGAAACTTTTTCAAAACATAATACAGGAATAAAAACCTGCACGTGATTTTGCTCCTTGAAGGCAGTTATTCTCTTTGTCTAATAAACACAAGGAAATATTGGGAGCTTTATTCTAATTGCATTGCAGTCAGTGGTCATTAACTCCTGCAGAGTCACAGGCAATTAGCATAGAGAAACTTGCATCCGGTTGACTTCAATTTTCTCTGCTAAAATACATTGATTTTTGTAATATGTGACTAAACTTTTTTTAGCACTTGACATTATTACTTGAGCTTGACTTAAGTAGCTCAATTCCTAACTTTATGGGTGCCTCATGTTGTTACAGGTCAACGTACTTATTGTTTGTCCACCCCCCAACTAAAACTTTTTCAAAACATAATACAGGAATAAAAACCTGCACGTGATTTTGCTCCTTGAAGGCAGTTATTCTCTTTGTATAATAAACACAAGGAAATACTGGGAGCTTTATTCTAATTGCATTGCAATCAGTGGTCATTAACTCCTGTAGAGTCACAGGCAATTAGCGTAGAGAAACTTGCATCCGGTTGACTTCAATTTTCTCTGCTAAAATACATTGATTTTTGTAATAAGTGGCTAAACTTTTTTAGCTCTTGGTTGATCTTGTGTTGTTCTGATGCAGCTCAATCCCCTTTGAAGAAAGGGTGGTAACTGTTCTTCGCTGGCTGCAGCTGCCTGAGGATGAAAGGTAGGTATATCATTACAAGTGTAAATTCCTCTTCAAGTGGTATTATAATGTAAATATGATTTCTGATTTAAACAATACCTTATGCATCATTCTAGCAATATTAAAATCCTATTTAATGCAAGCCTGTTTCTATGACTTACACCTTTTTTAAATTAAATTGCATTTCTCTATTTCCCTTTAAACGTGTCCTTCCTCTGAATGACAGTGTGTTTCCAATATTTGATATCCGTTGTTGAAATATCTTCAAACTGTCTCAACGTCTATGTAAAATATTACATTTTTGGTACTGTTTGATATAGACCACACTTTTACACTCTGTATTTAGAAGAACCAGATTCCTCAGGCCACAAGTTTGGACCAGTAAGCAGTGGAGTAAGTAGCTTTGTATTTCTATTTATTTATTTATTTAATTTAAAGCTTTGCTCTGACGCAATAATAAACTTGAATAATTCATGTCAGATTAACCAAGACCATGTTCAGTAAAAAAAAATTGTGAATAGACAGCCCATCTGTAATTAACATTGATACAAAGCTTGTAATAAACAGCCTATTTAGTAAGTCTAATTTTTATTTTCTATATTTCAATAACTTCTAAATTGCCAAAGCATGTTTGGGTACGTCTTGTATGTTCTTTTATCTGCTCCTACTAATTCTTTATGTTGATTTTAAGGGTAGGAGGAGGGGGGACAGAAAGCTTATATACTTTCAATTTAGCAAGAACAGAGATTTTTATAGCAATGGTCCAATTTTTGGTAGTTAAGTATTCGTGTTATAATTGTCATTCACCTCCCCCAGGCTCTGTGCAAAGGTTAGATGGATATTGCTCTTATCTCCCTGTAGTTAGATTTTTATGCCTTCTGGGAAAGAGGGTGATAAAAGGGACAATCACCCCATCAAGCTGTGGTGTACCTATTGTATAAATTAAGAAGTCTTTGGGACTGCTGCTGTTTTCAGAAGTAACAAATATGTTTACATTTTAATAAATCACAGTGGAAAATGCAAAGGGAAAAAGCTCTTGGAAATTTGGAAATATTGTGAGGTTCTCCTGTCTCGAATGGTCGGGACGTTTGGGCATCTTAACTAGGTATGTCCTGGGTGACATAAGTAGGTGTCAGTGGTGACAACAGTAAAAAGCTCTTATCACTTTCTGTTGAGGTCTGAATTGTTCCTGTAAGGAACTACAAGATGAATATAAGTCCTCAGTGAAGTAGCAGGCAACTAATTGGAATTGCAGTATAGGGAAGGTGTTTAAATTAGTTATCCTTCCCTCTGGGTAATAAGTGGATCTAAAGCTCCCTACGTCAGGAATGCTCTGGAGAGAAAGACCCTGAGGCTTTGTCCAGAGTCTCCCCAGGAATGATGGATTTTAACCAGGTAGAATGTACTTTTCAAAAGGTAAAATATATTTTAGAAAGTAGACTCTTTCACTGGGTAAGGATAAAGAAACAACAGGAGTGTCTAATCTTTGGTCACACAAAGCAAGATAGCTTTTGTGAGTAGTTCAATGAGGTAACAGAATCACTTCATTTAAAAATAGTTTTTTCTTTTGTTTACTTAAAAAGTATTTAAAAGTAGCCCCAGTGGCTATACCTCTTGATTGTCAGAGCCCCCCAGACACTGCTGGACTGGGAGCTCCTTCCTTGGCTTTTTCAGTCCCTTTAAACTAGTTTATTCTGAGACTTTGAACAATCCAGTCACAATTTTAAGGGCAGTTTGTTCTGGAGCCTCTCCCGACGGGGATTTTGAGGAAAAGTTCCACCAGTTTGGCTTCCTCTATTCTCTTCAGCCCTCTGGTATTCTCCCACCAGCATCTGCCCCCTTAGGCTTGTGGCCTGTTGTCCTTGGTTGTGTCCCTGGTGATGTGACAAAATTCATAGAATGGTTTAGGTTGGAAGGGACCTTAAAGATCATCCAGTTCCAACCCCCTGCCCTGGGCAGGGACACCTCCCACCAGACCAGGTTGCTCCAAGCCCCATCCAGCCTGGCCTTGAACCCCTCCAGGGATGGGGCAGCCACAGCTTCTCTGGGCAATCTGTTCCAGTGTCTCACCACCCTCACAGCAATGAATTTCTTCCTAAATACCTTATCTAAAATTCCCTTCTTTCAGTTTAAAACTGTTACCCCTCGTCCTATGGCTCCACTCCCTGATCAAGAGTCCCTCCCCATCTCTCCTGGAGCCCCTTTAGGGACTGGAAGGGGCTGCTATAAGGAAACTTCCTCAATTTCAGGAATTTCACTGAAATTTCACTGACTATAGTCTGGGCGTGGGGTGGTCTATAAGAAGACCTCCTTGACTTTCATTAGCACATACTGTTACATTTTAAATTTATTAGCTTTCCCTTGAAATAAATTCTATTTTTTTTAATTGAAGTGATTAACACTTACTTTACACTCTTATTTTTGTCCTGCAGGTCATTATGGCGTTGCAGAGAGTGGACAACATAGTAGGGATGCTGATGGATGGTCTCAAGCAAATGAACTTGCATAAATGCCTGAACATTATTTTTATATCAGATCATGGTAAATTCGATTTTATAAAATACATCAGAATTTTGAAGAGCTGTTTTTTATAATGTTCTGAGTTTATACTTGCATGTTTCTGCCAATGTTAACAAAGGAGCTGATACCTAGAAATTATGTTTTGCATTATCAAGATAGTGTAAGAGATAATCAGTAGGTGAGAATCAAATTATTTTATGAGGGAGGGGAAGAAGTGGAGAACACGAAGAGGGATTAAATAACTTTCATATTTTATTCCTAATTCCTCTTGTGATCATTGCCAGTCAATAAAAGAAATAGAATAAAAATATGAATTGTAAAAAATAGATATAATTTTATTCTATTAACTGCCAAGTCAAAGTCAAAATTCAAGCCATATCTTCTTTTCAGTTCTCGGTTTCCTTATCCATTTTTAGAAGGCTGTGAATATGAAACTTTGATTTATTTCTGTAATAGGTTTTCTATATTTCTGGAATATTTTTTTTTTGCTTCTTTTCCTGACAAACAAAATATAAGCACTTATCCATGAGCACAAATTTGATCTGGAGAGCTCATTGCCACCGAGAATAAGCCAAGGCAGATATCTATATGGGTTTAAAAAATATTTACAAAATTAATGGAGGGTAAACCTATCAAGAATTATTAAAAGTAAGAGTTCAAATCCTTTTGACTTCTGGAAACTGATAAGGAGCCCTGGGTGGAAGATCGGTCTGTCATTGCTGTGCTTACTGGGTATTTCTCTAGACATGTTACTGAACACTATTAAGTAGGGTATTGAGCTAAATGAATATTTTGTCTTACTGTTCTTAGGCTTATAAGATTTCTTTCCCTTCAGAGAAGAAAATTTGTCTATTTATTGAATGAGAATGTCTTTCTTGGCTAAGGAAATGGCTGGTTCCTTATATTTAATGTTTTGTTTTCTTCCATACATGGGTATTGTGGTCTCCTTGGACTTCCACAACTTGAGTTACGTGTCTCCTCAGCGAGGCTCTACATGGATATTCCCAATTTTGAATAAAATGTCCTTCCTTTTGCAGGGATGGAAGCAGGGAGCTGCAGAAAAACAGCCTATCTGAACAGCTACCTGGATGATGTTCAAGATTTCATAATAGTACCTGGTCCTGCAGCTCGCCTCAGACCTAATAATGTTCCAGATGAGTATTTCTCTTGTATGTAATTGCTAAACTAATTTTTGTTACTTGGTTATACGCATTTGTATTTTATGATTACACACATAGGATCCACATAGTCCATTGATAAACCCGAGCGAAGGTCAACTAGGGACAAACTGGATGAGGGTGAAGAGGAAATACTGAGCAGTGCACTGGTGTTTTTAAGGACCTTTTGACTTTGCAGGTCTGAAAGTGCATTTGAAACCCACAGATTGCTTTTGGGGGTGGCCCCGGAGTCACCAACTGCAAATGCTTTGTGGCTGATGTTCCTTTGAATCAGATCTTTGCTGCTCAAGATGGCCCAAAAATCCCCTCCTCATGTCTCACCTCGTTGCCTGATTTACCAGTTTATGCATAAATTTGCTATATTCCTGTCTTAGAGGAATGTTAGACTGTTACTATCTTTTTGCATATTGAGTATTATATTTCCTAGTTATTAAAAAATGGTCTAATGGCCTGACAGCAGTTGAGTAAACTGCAAATAAACAGAAATAAGATAATAAACCTGACTAAAAATCAATGAAAGCTTACAAATTTTGAAGTTCCATTCATTATGCAGTCTCATTTTAAGTGAACATTTAATGCCTGGAGTTTTGGGTACTTTTTAACGTTGGATGCAGGTGTTTCCTTCATGTTTCTTAGGTGTGGGGTTTTTTTTTCTATCTAGACTGTTGTTCTCCATACCCTTTAAAACTTGTAAGCCTCAACCCCTGTTTATTCCATTACTTGATGCTATTCTAACCAGTTGTAAATGTTTCCTTGGAGAACGTGGGAGTCAAATGCAGCTCCAGGTTCTCCCTGGAGAAACCAGTTCAGGAAGAGGAAAAGCAGAGTATCTCCTGTTTCTGCCACGTGCAGTGTTTCCAGGAAATAGCGTAGCTGTCTCTGTGGCACCGCTTATATATATATATTTTTCAGGAATTATTAATGATTCCCTTGCCAGGGTAATCCTTTCTGTACTTTAGTCCAGCCTTGGATATGGGACTTGGGACAGAGGAGCTGCCCGAAACGTAATGGGCCTGTTTTTGGACAAAATGTCAAACCCAATGATGTAATGGTCCCTTTTGGCCTGAGTCCTCGTGGCTGAACCGCAGCCAGCTCGCACTTGGCTGTCCTTGGAAGGATGCTTGCCAGATAAAGCTGCTGCCCTGACAGTTGCATTCATTTCTTTTTTTTTTTTTTTCCTTAGAAGTTTATTAGCAAGCAGGAAAAATCCAGCTTGATTAGCACAGCGTTGGGTCGCCTCTTTTGTGAAAATTTCCTTCTTGGGTTATTTTTCTAACTGTGGCCAGTATAGTTTAACATTTTAAAGCTGTAAATAAGTAAGCAAGGGGAGGAGAAACTGTGAACTAAAATTTCATCAAAGCAATAGCTTGCCAGTTTAGTGACCTGTTTTGCTCCCTATGGCTTTCAGTCTGGAAAAATAATTTCTTATGGCCAGAATTTTATTGAAACTGAACTAATTATAGTATGTGATGGGAATGCTTTCATTTTACATCTAATTTTTTTTAAACTTAGGTGACTAATTCTTACATATGATTCTTCCAGTTAATTACGAAGGCATTGTCAGAAACCTCACAGTAAGTGTCATTTTATTTGTTGTTCTACCTTAATTTCTACTCTACCAACATTTACAGGCATTTTATAGCATCAGCTGTTTGTTGGGCTACTTGCAGAGCACCTGGACTTTGAATCAGTTACTTTCCACATGCTATCCACTTAATAACAACAATTAAGTTGTAAATTGTTAATTAGTTGTTGCAAGTCCCCTCGAAGGGGAGGGGAGGGGAGGGTCAAAGTTGAGTCAGGTGTCTGTGGTTAAGCATTAACTAAGGTTTTGTTTTAATTTCTTTTCACTAACTCTTATCTACTGCTGTATGATGTTGCTTTTCAAACTGGAAAACTTGTGTATCTGGACCATGCTGGTTGAGAACCAAGCCAGGGTAAAGCTCAGCCCCACCTCCTGGACAAGCATAAGATGTTCTTGCTCACACCTTTTTGATAAACAACTGTGAGCAAGGATATTGGTCTTTTTTTGCCAGTTCCAGCTTAAGGAATTTACTTTTCTGCTCTGTACCTGGCTTGTGTTCTCATCCCTGCACCACAGACTGTTTGCCTGTGGGTTGTGCAGACACTGCTGTTGGTGGGAGTGATGCTGTTTGATAGATGACTTCACTAGTCAAAAAATTCCAATATTATAGTTGAGGGGTTTTCTTGTGTGGTTGTGGTTTTTTTTTTTATTACTTTGTTTTTAAATCATTAATGGATCTTAGTTGGTGGAAAAAATCTATTTGTGACCAATCTAAAAAATCCTATGAATTAACTTTCTGCATTACAGAGCTGTAGAATTATTGCTCTGGGTAGTCTCCTACCACTTGTGAAAGTATCATGATGTTCATGTCTCAATGTAATTCTTAATTAATTCTAAGCAGTATTATTTGGTTCTGTACAAACGTAGGCTATAAGAAAAAAAAAAAAGAGTAAGTTATGTCCATAATCCGATATTTATATTCTTCCAATAATTGAGTGCAAAACCAGTCAGTACTCGTTATTAAAATAGTTATTAATATTTATGTCCCAGATCATATGACTCCAAACCTTGTGGAGTCCCATTGTCCTTAGTGGAAGTTATTGCGGACTCTTTGCAGTAGAAGTGCTTTATAAGAACTGTGCATGACATAAGCAAAAGTTTGGTGAAACGTACATCTTATATTTTATTTTAAACCTTTCAGTGCATAGAACCAAACCAGCCTTTCAAACCATACATGAAGCAGCTGCTCCCCAAGCG
Organism: Calidris pugnax; assembly: GCF_001431845.1. Classification (NCBI taxonomy): domain Eukaryota; kingdom Metazoa; phylum Chordata; class Aves; order Charadriiformes; family Scolopacidae; genus Calidris; species Calidris pugnax. The sequence goes on along the minus strand of NW_015091012.1, from coordinate 429,133 downwards.
TCTCCATTATTCCTATAACGACCGGATCGAACCGTTGCACTTCTATTTAGACTCCCAGTGGCAGCTTGCAAGGTAAGGTACAGTTTTCAGTACTTGGTTATGCAGGAAATAATTTCTTTTTTTTCTCTTCCGGATGCTTAGAGTTCAATGACAGCTGTTGGAGTGTGGTGCTCTTGTTTGTCCTAGCAAAGGGACACAGCAAAGAATCAATACAAGCTTTCCTCTACATTTTTTGCTCATCTGAGGAAACTCAGTTTTAAAATGGCATCTGTAGATGCTCTGCCTGCTGAGTATGTGGGTAGTGGCAGGTTTTGTGACACAAATGCTGGAAACCAAGGTCCCATTTGTCAGATACTTGAGCCCATCTTGCCACGCTTCAGGGATTTCCAAACTGAGCCATGACAACTTAGCATGTTGAATCAGGCTCGTGAGTGATCCACTGGTAGACATTGAACTCATGAGCCCACGGTTGTTAATTACCTTCCATGTTCTGACCAGTGAATTTACAACTCCCAGAATAGTGGCATCTGCACTAATAATTCTGAACACCTCTATGATGCTGCAGGGCTTCCATCACCAAAGAGTTTTTCAGTCCATGTGTCCTGTTGTACAACACCATAATCGTGTGCAAGTTGTGCATATCAGGTTGGGGGTTACTAGAACTGTACACTTCTAAATAATTTGTATGGACCTGGCATATGTTGGATACTTGTTTTCATTAGACTGCAAGATGCCCAGCTCTTCTAAATAATTTGTATGGACCTGCCATATGCTGGATACTTGTTTTCATTTGACTGCAAGATGCCCAGCCAAATGCTCCAAATTACATTGAGTGTTTATTAAAAAATAAACAAACCAAATCTGAAGAATCTACTCATACAGAGTACTGGAATGTTCTGTTACCAAAATGACAGTGAAGTAAAAAAATCTGTTATCTTGAGAACAAACATTTTGTTCATATGTTGTCTGATATTTGACTTGATTTGGACCCTTGAGAATTCCAAAGGGATAACATTTGCAGAGAAAACTACCATTCTGATTTTAAAGGCAAATCCCTTCCAAAGCTTAAAGACTTTCTATTTCCTGTGGACAAGCCTCTGAGAAACTTTAAATAGACAAGTAAACAATGCATCCCCGAATGTATTTTATACTGCTATGATTTGTAAAGAGTGAGTTTATATATATTTTTCACAGGAAACCGCTTGAGATTAAAAGCTGCACAGGTGGATTCCATGGCTCGGACAATCGCTTCCCCAGTATGCAGGTGAGACTTAAACTTGGGCTAGTTTTTAGTTTTAACTCCTTCTATATTTTGAATGTCGTGTTTGCTGGATGTTGATGTGGTTTTTTTTAAGTTCTATGACACTATTCCATCTGCATTTAAAGAAAATGAGTATTTGTAGGATTGTTGGGATTGCTGTAGGTGTGCTGGGTAATCCCTGCAGGTGGGATTCTGTTGTTTTAAGAGTTGGGCAAAAACCCAACAGGACCAGGTGAGACTTAAACTTGGGCTAGTTTTTACTTTTAACTCCTTCTATATTTTGAATGTTGTGTTTGCTAGATGTTGAGGTGTTTTTTTTTTAAGATCTATGACACTATTCCAACTGTAATTAAAGAAAATGAGTATTTGTAGGATTGCTGGGATTGCTGTAGGTGTGGGATTCTGTTGTCATAAGAGTTGGGCAAAAAACCAACAGGATTTACCCCAGAGATTTCACTGTGCTGGTAAGAGTATAAAGTTATGCCAAGTTGTTTTGTTGCAACATTAAAAGCAGGAAAAGAGAAAACTTGGGTCATCAAATCCTCAAATACAATAATTGTAGATCTTGAGAGAATTCAGATCATAAGGCACCTTGGAAGGCCTCTAGATGCACCTCCAACTCATAACGGAGTCAGTTGTGAGATCAGGACAGGTTACACAGGGCTTTATGCAGTTGAAAGATGCCAAGGGCGGAGGCTCCACAAGTTCTAACCAACCCATTCCCCTGCCTGCCTGTCCTCCTGGTGTAAATGTGTTTAATTACAGCCAGACACAGCCTTTCCTCTTTCAATTTATGCCTGTTGTCTCTCTGCCTCCTACTGTGTAGCACTGAATGGCTTGGTCTCCTTGATGACCTCATTGTAGGTACCGTGGAGCCTCTGTCAGGTCCACCTGAAGCAGCCTCTTCTCCATGCTGAGCAAGCCCTGTCCCTCCCTGTCCCCTGAAGCAAGGCCTTCAGCCCCTCAACCGCCTCGGGGACCTTCCACTGAATTTGTGATG
>NW_015091012.1:400458-426730 GCF_001431845.1 Calidris pugnax | reverse complement strand
CTGCTGTTGCCTCCCTGTTCTCGCTCTCTGCTGGGGCCGGCTTTGCGTGGCTGCGGCGTTAAGTAGGTCGGGGAACTGAACCAGAAGGAAAAGAGCCAGCAGGAAAAAAAAAAAATAAAAAAAAAGAATTTAGAAGTTCTTTTGAGCTGGCTGCGTTCCTGGATCAGGTTCACTCTCTGGCTGCACAACAGCTTGTGCCAGGAGAGCTCAGGAAGTGGTGCAAGAAGAGCAGCTGCGGACCAGACGCAGAAGCCCAAGGTCTTGCCATTGCTTGAACCATTTAAAACATTGCTACCAACAGATGTTTTTATAGCCTGAAGTTAAAAGCTTCCCAATTGTTTACAGGGCATGAAATGTGATGGTTATTTTGGCTCAACGTTTCCATTAAATCTCTTAAAGTATCTAAGAAAATGAATGTTAAAGGCAAATCCCTTCCAAAGCTTAAAGACTTTCTATTTCCTGTGGACAAGCCTCTGAGAAACTTTAAATAGACAAGTAAACAATGCATCCCCGAATGTATTTTATACTGCTATGATTTGTAAAGAGTGAGTTTATATATATTTTTCACAGGAAACCGCTTGAGATTAAAAGCTGCACAGGTGGATTCCATGGCTCGGACAATCGCTTCCCCAGTATGCAGGTGAGACTTAAACTTGGGCTAGTTTTTAGTTTTAACTCCTTCTATATTTTGAATGTCGTGTTTGCTGGATGTTGATGTGGTTTTTTTTAAGTTCTATGACACTATTCCATCTGCATTTAAAGAAAATGAGTATTTGTAGGATTGTTGGGATTGCTGTAGGTGTGCTGGGTAATCCCTGCAGGTGGGATTCTGTTGTTTTAAGAGTTGGGCAAAAACCCAACAGGACTTACCCCAGAGATTTCACTGTGCTGGTAAGAGTATAAAGTTGTGCCAAGGTGTTTTGTTGTAACATTAAAAGCAGGAAAAGAGAAAACTTGGGTCATCAAATCCTCAAATACAATAATTGTAGATCTTGAGAGAATTCAGATCATAAGGCACCTTGGAAGGTCTCTAGATGCACCTCCAACTCATAACGGAGTCAGTTGTGAGATCAGGACAGGTTACACAGGGCTTTATGCAGTTGAAAGATGCCAAGGGCGGAGGCTCCACAAGTTCTAACCAACCCATTCCCCTGCCTGCCTGTCCTCCTGGTGTAAATGTGTTTAATTACAGCCAGACACAGCCTTTCCTCTTTCAATTTATGCCTGTTGTCTCTCTGCCTCCTACTGTGTAGCACTGAATGGCTTGGTCTCCTTGATGACCTCATTGTAGGTACCGTGGAGCCTCTGTCAGGTCCACCTGAAGCAGCCTCTTCTCCATGCTGAGCAAGCCCTGTCCCTCCCTGTCCCCTGAAGCAAGGCCTTCAGCCCCTCAACCGCCTCGGGGACCTTCCACTGAATTTGTGATGCTTCTTTATGGATGTCATTCTTAAGTTTAAAAGAGAGTAATTAAATTCTTCTCTTTCATGAGAATTGGAAAGGGTCTCAGGGAAACAGGAAATCAGATCCTTAGTCAGCTCTGCTCCATCTAATTTGAGGAGGTCACTAAAACCTATCTTCTGCTGTAGTTTCCACTATCAATAAAATGAAAACCAGTAGTTTTCATTCCAAAAAACTGTTTTCAGGATAAAATCCACTAACAGTTGTGAGGTTCTTGGTACTATTACAGCGAATATGTGTAGACACATCTATAAGGAGAGATCCCTGTAATCAAAAAATTAATGGAAACAAGTTTTATGAAAAGACCTACGTAGTCCGTGTAGTTTCTCTCTGCTACACTTTGACTGTATGAATTTTTTTCAGTAGGTTGACTCTTTTCAAACTTTTTGCCCGACTTTGCCTGTTCATAGCATCCATAATTGGTCTTAAACCAGATATAATTTATCTTTTTGTGGCTAACATTATAGCAGCATAAATTTCATACTCTGTGATTACCTCATCCAACAGAAAGGAGGTAGCATGTTCCTGCCTCATCTGGTTCAAATGAGGCTTGTTGAGTAAGTCATTACAGATTTTAGTATCAAATGTTGCAGAATGACTTAATTTTAAAAAAAAAAAGATGTTAGGGTCGAGTTTTTAGCCTCTATTTTTGCCACACAGCTACAAAATCTGAGATAATTGCATTGTTTGGAAAGAGCTTTGAGATCTTACCCAGGAAGATGCTATAGAGCGGAACACATCCGTCGCTCGTTCGGTATCTTGATACCCTAGATGGGTGCAATATGTCCCACTTCATTAAAAAAAAAAACAACAAACAAACCAAAAGCTGAACACTTTGGGGGGTAAGTTTAAAAACAACCTTTTGGGCAGCAGTTGAGTTGGAGCATTTGCTGCTGTTGCCTCCTTGTTCTCGCTCTCTGCTGGGGCCGGCTTTGCGTGGCTGCGGCGTTAAGTAGGTCGGGGAACTGAACCAGAAGGAAAAGAGCCAGCAGGAAAAAAAAAAATAATAAAAGAATTTAGAAGTTCTTTTGAGCTGGCTGCGTTCCTGGATCAGGTTCACTCTCTGGCTGCACAACAGCTTGTGCCAGGAGAGCTCAGGAAGTGGTGCAAGAAGAGCAGCTGCGGACCAGACGCAGAAGCCCAAGGTCTTGCCATTGCTTGAACCATTTAAAACATTGCTACCAACAGATGTTTTTATAGCCTGAAGTTAAAAGCTTCCCAATTGTTTACAGGGCATGAAATGTGATGGTTATTTTGGCTCAACGTTTCCATTAAATCTCTTAAAGTATCTAAGAAAATGAATGTAACTTCTTCAACAGCAGAGAAGAGCAAGGGATTTCATAAATGAGACAAAACCAGATTTCCTAATATTTACTACTACTTCAAATTATTCTTACACGTTCACTTTTTTTAAAGAAAAACACACTTTTGAATTGATCCCTACTATATTGGTAAAGATTAAGTTCCTGAAAGAAAATGCCCTCTGAGCATGGAGATGTTTTCCCATTTCAACTTGTCTTAAACAGAGTCCCACTTTGTTTTTCCCTGTAAATCCCAGGCTATCTTTATTGGCTTTGGACCAGGATTCAAGTTTCGTACTCAAGTGGATCCATTTGAAAACATTGAAGTATATAATTTAATGTGTGGTAAGTGTGATTGGTGGGCTTATCTTTTTTCAGTAAAATACAGTATCTTTTGGGAATTGCAATTTTTCTAATAACAGATTTTTAAGTGTCCTTCAGAAATTTGTCCTAAAGGCTCGCTGCTGATTTTCACAAATAAAAAGCTGATTGTTTTTCTGAGAAAGGTCCAGCTTCTAAATGACTGATAGCTGTTCAGGATCTACCCCTGTGTCTCTCCCACTGGTCACTCTGTGTGTTCCTCTGGTTGTTCCACAGCTGGAGCTTTGACTCCCCATTACTAAAATTGACTACTTTGTCATCTCTTCACCATCAAGAAGAAGGGATACCTCTCTCATATTGAGCTAGAGGCTTCATCAGATTAATCCCTCAGGTATAGAATCATAGAATGGTTTGAGTTGGAAGGGACCTTAAAGATCATTGAGTTCCAACCCCCTGCCATGGGCAGGGACATCTCCCACCAGGTTGCTCAAAGCCCCACCCAGCATGGTCTTGAGAGACCTAGAAGAACTTTCAGGTACAAAATGAAGTGAGATGACTTACTCAAGCTTCTCCTTGCCCTTGGACTCCAGGAAGGCATCTTCTTTCAGTTGTCATCTGGCATTTCTCTTAGAGGTGCCCGACTGTGCCTTCTTGCTGGGGAAGATTCTGTCTCCCATGTGTCCAGTATCTCAGCACTTGAAGCATGAGCACCAGATAGATACAACTGACTGTCTCGTCTGAATTGGGGATTTTCAACTCATGTTTTCCAAGTCATTCCGATCTCCAGACTTGGGGATTTCCAGGACGTTGTGAATTCCTGGATAGTCCACTTGAAATAATGGGAACATAGTGATGGAATTTAGCTCTTGAAGTGGGGACCTGAGTTCTGGGACTGGTTCTGATTTGTTGTAACTTCTTCAACAGCAGAGAAGAGCAAGGGATTTCATAAATGAGACAAAACCAGATTTCCTAATATTTACTACTACTTCAAATTATTCTTACACGTTCACTTTTTTTATAGAGCAGGGACTGCTGAGATTAGAGGGGTTTTTTAATTCTTCTTTCCAAAGCAAAGCAGCTTCATCTGGAAGGGATGACATTAAAATATCTGAGCGACAGAACATGTAACTTCTTCAACAGCAGAGAAGAGCAAGCGATTTCATAAATGAGACAAACCCAGGTTTCCTAATACTCTTTTACTACTACTACAAATTATTCTTACATGTTCACTTTTTTTTTTAATTCTTCTTTCCAAAGCAAAGCAGCTTCATCTGGAAGGGATGACATTAAAATATCTGAGCGACAGAACACAGGGAGAAAAGTGTTCAGTTCCCCACATAGGAAGGGAAGTTCAGTTCTATCTCTGGTGCTCTAGGTGAGTGATCCAGACACCAAGCTTTTGGAGTCAAGTGTGTCTCATCACCTGCTCAGTTTTGAAAACACAGAATCATGGAATGGTTTGGGTTGGAAGGGACCTTAAAGATCATCCAGTTCCAACCCCCTGCCCTGGGCAGGGACACCTCCCACCAGACCAGGTTGCTCCAAGCCCCATCCAGCCTGGCCTTGAACACCTCCAGGGTCTTATTTCATAGACTGAGTATGAGTTAAGTGGAGGAACGACAAATCTATGAATGCTGGCAAGGATTAAGCATGATGTATTCAGTATTTTGAAGGTGTCTGAAGTGCCTCTGAGCACTGGTGGCAGGCAGCCTTTAGTCATTTGAGCTATTTAGGTGTTTGTGGGGTAGAGATGTTTTTGTGGTTAGACCACTTTGAGAATTTGGAAGCTTGACATTTTAAGGCCTAAGTGACAAACAGAAATCAATGTTCTATCTGGGTTCTTTTATGGCTTTTCTCTTTAATGACGCTTATTAACTGAAGCTTATTTAGTTTTCAGGTAATTTAAAAAGAGGAAAAAAAACCCCAAAACTCTAATATACCCCCAAACTAATATCCCCCAAACTTATTTCCCTTTAACAACACTTATTAACTGAAGCTTATTTAGTTTTCAGGTAATTTAAAAAGAGGAAAAAAAACCCCAAAACTCTAATATACCCCCAAACTAATATCCCCCAAACTTATTCCCCAGCACTTCAGTGTTACGTAGACACTACCTTCATGTGTTGGAGATTCCTGTTCTGTCCCCCACTACAGGTGTGGGTGCTGCAAGTTCACTTCCCCTCAGATGTGAGCCTCTGTCATTCTTTGTGCTTGTTCTGTCTCTCTTTTTCAAGCAGAAAATTCCATCCTGAGCCCTAGAAAAGTGCACATGTGCTTTGTTTAAAAAGTTGCTTTCCCTTTTGGCAGTTATGAGCAGCAAGCAGTGCAGCTTTATTGACTCACCCATAACTGTATTTACAATCCGAGCAGCGTATTACGGTCTTTCTCATCCTGTTTTCAATATCATTTGAATTCTTCCTGTAGATTTGCTCAATTTGAAGCCAGCCCCAAACAACGGAACTCACGGGCGCCTAAACCACCTTTTGAGGAACCCTGTTTACACCCCCCACCACCCCAAAGAAACCAGCCATCCTTCCGAATGCCCCGTGGTGGGACAGAGGGCCTTTTCCCTGAGCCTGGGCTGCTCCTGCAGGACAGGGGTAAGCACTGAAACGGATAAAGCTGTGGAGTCACTGCATTCTCCAGTACTTATCTTTATTTTTTGCAGTCCCCTCCTCTTGGTTTCAAAACCAAATCTTGCCTGGGGTTAGTGTGAACTACCCTGGATCTGTATATTCGTAAGCAAACTGCAGAAATGTAGAGTCATGTTCAGCTCCAAAGAGCCTGGGAGATGCCACAGATGGGGAAATCATTTGGTTCTTCCTCTCTTTGCTTAATTATGTTGAAATTCCCCTCCTGTGAATGTTGTGTGTATGAGGTGTGGTTTTCAAGGCTGTAGATCTTCTTGTGGCAAAGCCAGTTTGTTTTTGCAAATTCTCCACAGCCTCTCTCCAGTAGTAGATACCAGTAGTAGATACCAGTGAGTTCTGTACAGGGGTAACTTCTTAGGCAGATGTTACACTTGGTACTTAAAGTGCAGTGGTAGCCCATAATATGCTTTGTAGAAGACTTAGATGAATCTGACTGGTTTTGCTTTGTATTTATAGGGCTTGCCAATAAAGGATTTTCATCAGCGTTTAAATCTCACCGAAGCAGAAGGTAAGAACTTCAAATAGTAATATAAAATTATAATAGAAATATAAGAATTATTGAAAATATAAAATGGTGAAAATCCTCTTTCCAGGACATTGTGAATTCCTGGATACTCCACTTGAAATAATGGGAACATAGCGATGGAATTTAGCTCTTGAAGTGGAGACCTGAGTTCCGGGACTGGTTCTGATTTGGTTTTTCACTGCTTTGTATGGTGTATTCATTAGAGCAGGGACTGCTGAGATTAGAGGGGTTTTTTAATTCTTCTTTCCAAAGCAAAGCAGCTTCATCTGGAAGGGATGACATTAAAATATCTGAGCGACAGAACACAGGGAGAAAAGTGTTCAGTTCCCCACATAGGAAGGGATGCTCAGTTCTATCTCTGGTGCTCTAGGTGAGTGATCCAGACACCAAGCTTTTGGAGTCAAGTGTGTCTCATCACCTGCTCAGTTTTGAAAACACAGAATCATGGAATGGTTTGGGTTGGAAGGGACCTTAAAGATCATCCAGTTCCAACCCCCTGCCCTGGGCAGGGACACCTCCCACCAGACCAGGTTGCTCCAAGCCCCATCCAGCCTGGCCTTGAACACCTCCAGGGTCTTATTTCATAGACTGAGTATGAGTTAAGTGGAGGAACGACAAATCTATGAATGCTGGCAAGGATTAAGCATGATGTATTCAGTATTTTGAAGGTGTCTGAAGTGCCTCTGAGCACTGGTGGCAGGCAGCCTTTAGTCATTTGAGCTATTTAGGTGTTTGTGGGGTAGAGATGTTTTTGTGGTTAGACCACTTTGAGAATTTGGAAGCTTAACATTTTAGGCCTAAGTGACAAACAGAAATCAATGTTCTATCTGGGTTCTTTTATGGCTTTTCCCTTTAACAACACTTATTAACTGAAGCTTATTTAGTTTTCAGGTAATTTAAAAAGAGGAAAAAAAACCCCAAAACTCTAATATACCCCCAAACTAATATCCCCCAAACTTATTCCCCAGCACTTCAGTGTTACGTAGACACTACCTTCATGTGTTGGAGATTCCTGTTCTGTCCCCCACTACAGGTGTGGGTGCTGCAAGTTCACTTCCCCTCAGATGTGAGCCTCTGTCATTCTTTGTGCTTGTTCTGTCTCTCTTTTTCAAGCAGAAAATTCCATCCTGAGCCCTAGAAAAGTGCACATGTGCTTTGTTTAAAAAGTTGCTTTCCCTTTTGGCAGTTATGAGCAGCAAGCAGTGCAGCTTTATTGACTCACCCATAACTGTATTTACAATCCGAGCAGCGTATTACGGTCTTTCTCATCCTGTTTTCAATATCATTTGAATTCTTCCTGTAGATTTGCTCAATTTGAAGCCAGCCCCAAACAACGGAACTCACGGGCGCCTAAACCACCTTTTGAGGAACCCTGTTTACACCCCCCACCACCCCAAAGAAACCAGCCATCCTTCCGAATGCCCCGTGGTGGGACAGAGGGCCTTTTCCCTGAGCCTGGGCTGCTCCTGCAGGACAGGGGTAAGCACTGAAACGGATAAAGCTGTGGAGTCACTGCATTCTCCAGTACTTATCTTTATTTTTTGCAGTCCCCTCCTCTTGGTTTCAAAACCAAATCTTGCCTGGGGTTAGTGTGAACTACCCTGGATCTGTATATTCGTAAGCAAACTGCAAAAATGTAGAGTCATGTTCAGCTCCAAAGAGCCTGGGAGATGCCACAGATGGGGAAATCATTTGGTTCTTCCTCTCTTTGCTTAATTATGTTGAAATTCCCCTCCTGTGAATGTTGTGTGTATGAGGTGTGGTTTTCAAGGCTGTAGATCTTCTTGTGGCAAAGCCAGTTTGTTTTTGCAAATTCTCCACAGCCTCTCTCCAGTAGTAGATACCAGTAGTAGATACCAGTGAGTTCTGTACAGGGGTAACTTCTTAGGCAGATGTTACACTTGGTACTTAAAGTGCAGTGGTAGCCCATAATATGCTTTGTAGAAGACTTAGTTGAATCTGACTGGTTTTGCTTTGTATTTATAGGGCTTGCCAATAAAGGATTTTCATCAGCGTTTAAATCTCACCGAAGCAGAAGGTAAGAACTTCAAATAGTAATATAAAATTATAATAGAAATATAAGAATTATTGAAAATATAAAATGGTGAAAATCCTCTTTTTTTCTTTGAAATACTCTCTGGGATTATAGTTCTGGGGTTTTTCAAAAACAGTCCTACTGAACTATTGGTTCTTAAATAAATGTGCGTCCTTATACACGTCTTTATGTAGACACACGTATATTTATGTGACAACATAAATACATAAAGACACAGGTAATACATACATACATAATACATCTTTATGACACATGTATTACCTGATATTTTTGAATTTTCTAGCACTGAAATAATGGGAATTCCATTACTTCAGTGCTAAAATTCCAGTGCTATTACTTCCAAAATGGGAAGTAAAAGTGGTGCATGGGGAAGTATCTGATAAGAAATCCCTGCACATAATGACTTGCTAATGGTGGCAACCTCAATGAAGCATGAGAGGTATTTTCTGTGGTCAAGTTGTTACGTGGTCTTAGGCTTTTGCTTGTTTTCCATATGCTTTATTTCCTTTTGGATTTTTTGGACATACACATGCCATGTTTGAGCTGCAGTTGGCAAGGCTATAGATGTGCCCATGACTCGTAAAACAAAATAAACTATTTTGAGCATGAAGAAGGTAAGATGATAAGTAAATCATGAAAGCCATAAGTCAAAATGAAAGGTAGCCCTTGGTGCTAGTACCTTAAAAGATGAAATCAAGGTGATTGCGCTGTCAAAAAGAAAAATGGGCTGATAGAGACCTTGCCTCGTGTGTGTGTTCATGAAACCTTGTTTCTTATGCAAATAAACTCTATTTGGCAACACCCCACTGTAGCTCACTATTAAGAACTGGGCTTAAGTGCCAGTTACAGGCAGGATCCAGGATTTGCTGCTCATTCAGGGCTAATTTAAGGCTTCTGTTGGTTTGTGTAGTTTGTCCTGGCACAAAGTGCAGATAAAGCCTTCTTGAATCTTTTCCCCTAATGACGGGGCATCTTTTTAGAAGCTTAGCTCTGGTCTTAATAGCAGCAATTTCCTTAGAAGTTGTACGAATTAAGCACTTAATGCTTTTTATATCTGACTAATATCACAGATGAAAGAATTCTAATAACCAGCCCAGATGCTCCTTAAGACTATTTAATCAGTTTGCATTTTCTCTCATTGATTGTCATCCCTCGACAGTCCTAAGAACAACAAAACACTAATGGCATTTTTTTAGTTTGATTAAAAAAAAATAATTAATTGTTTGCCTTTTCCCACATGGGTGGAGAAATAAATGTCATAATCTTGACATTTTTTGTGTGTTGTGGAACTACTGTGGAAAAAACCCACAGCATTCATTGCTCAATTTCTTTCCCTGTTTAAAACAGTTGCCTTGGGATTGTGGCTTTGCATGATTTGTGGATGACAGTGACCTATTTAATGGAGAATATACTTTGATGGCTTCTTTATAATTCTGGTCATGTAATGATTGAAAATACTTGCATTTTCAATAGCAAAGTAATATTTTTTGTCATTTTAAAGTATTTCCACGATGTGCAAGTTCTCCTCAGTTTTAATTTTACATCAGAGAACTCAAAACTTGAAAACCTTATTTTTCTTTGTTTCCAGTCGGCAAAAATTTAAGTATTCAAAGTTTTGATGAAATTAAAGTCTGCCTTAGGGGTTAAAAACTGAAACTTGCTGCTGACATTTGACTGCAGCAGATGATTGCAAAAGCATGTGCTTCTTACGACTCTGTTTTGTTACTACTTTGGTTTTTTCCTTGAAGATAAATGGTATTGACTCTAAAGGGACTTTCATGCTAACTCTGCTTTGCTTTTCAGCTTTTGTCTAATGACTTACCCTCTGCTGATCCCACAAAGCTTCTTTCTATTTATAGGGCTTGCCAATAAAGGATTTTCATCAGCGTTTAAATCTCACCGAAGCAGAAGGTAAGAACTTCAGATAGTAATATAAAATTATAACAGAAATGTAAGAATTATTGGAAAATATAAAATGGTGAAAATCCTCTTTTTTTCTTTGAAATACTCTCTGGGATTATAGTTCTGGGGTTTTTCAAAAACAGTCCTACTGAACTATTGGTTCTTAAATAAATGTGCGTCCTTATACACGTCTTTATGTAGACACACGTATATTTATGTGACAACATAAATACATAAAGACACAGGTAATACATACATACATAATACATCTTTATGACACATGTATTACCTGATATTTTTGAATTTTCTAGCACTGAAATAATGGGAATTCCATTACTTCAGTGCTAAAATTCCAGTGCTATTACTTCCAAAATGGGAAGTAAAAGTGGTGCATGGGGAAGTATCTGATAAGAAATCCCTGCACATAATGACTTGCTAATGGTGGCAACCTCAATGAAGCATGAGAGGTATTTTCTGTGGTCAAGTTGTTACGTGGTCTTAGGCTTTTGCTTGTTTTCCATATGCTTTATTTCCTTTTGGATTTTTTGGACATACACATGCCATGTTTGAGCTGCAGTTGGCAAGGCTATAGATGTGCCCATGACTCGTAAAACAAAATAAACTATTTTGAGCATGAAGAAGGTAAGATGATAAGTAAATCATGAAAGCCATAAGTCAAAATGAAAGGTAGCCCTTGGTGCTAGTACCTTAAAAGATGAAATCAAGGTGATTGCGCTGTCAAAAAGAAAAATGGGCTGATAGAGACCTTGCCTCGTGTGTGTGTTCATGAAACCTTGTTTCTTATGCAAATAAACTCTATTTGGCAACACCCCACTGTAGCTCACTATTAAGAACTGGGCTTAAGTGCCAGTTACAGGCAGGATCCAGGATTTGCTGCTCATTCAGGGCTAATTTAAGGCTTCTGTTGGTTTGTGTAGTTTGTCCTGGCACAAAGTGCAGATAAAGCCTTCTTGAATCTTTTCCCCTAATGACGGGGCATCTTTTTAGAAGCTTAGCTCTGGTCTTAATAGCAGCAATTTCCTTAGAAGTTGTATGAATTAAGCACTTAATGCTTTTTATATCTGACTAATATCACAGATGAAAGAATTCTAATAACCAGTCCAAATGCTCCTTAAGACTATTTAATCAGTTTGCATTTTCTCTCATTGATTGTCATCCCTCGACAGTCCTAAGAACAACAAAACACTAATGGCATTTTTTTAGTTTGATTAAAAAAAAATAATTAATTGTTTGCCTTTTCCCACATGGGTGGAGAAATAAATGTCATAATCTTGACATTTTTTGTGTGTTGTGGAACTACTGTGGAAAAAACCCACAGCATTCATTGCTCAATTTCTTTCCCTGTTTAAAACAGTTGCCTTGGGATTGTGGCTTTGCATGATTTGTGGATGACAGTGACCTATTTAATGGAGAATATACTTTGATGGCTTCTTTATAATTCTGGTCATGTAATGATTGAAAATACTTGCATTTTCAATAGCAAAGTAATATTTTTTGTCATTTTAAAGTATTTCCACGATGTGCAAGTTCTCCTCAGTTTTAATTTTACATCAGAGAACTCAAAACTTGAAAACCTTATTTTTCTTTGTTTCCAGTCGGCAAAAATTTAAGTATTCAAAGTTTTGATGAAATTAAAGTCTGCCTTAGGGGTTAAAAACTGAAACTTGCTGCTGACATTTGACTGCAGCAGATGATTGCAAAAGCATGTGCTTCTTACGACTCTGTTTTGTTACTTCTTTGGTTTTTTTCTTGAAGATAAATGGTATTGACTCTAAAGGGACTTTCATGCTAACTCTGCTTTGCTTTTCAGCTTTTGTCTAATGACTTGCCCTCTGTTGATCCCACAAAACTTCTTTTTGACACAATTTTAAAGGAAAAGCTTCGTGCTTCCATTGGATGCAGTTGTTGGCCAATAAATCAGCAATGCCTTAGGGAAGGGTCTGCCAACGCCCTGTGCAGTATCATACATAAAACTTCTGGAGATATCTTTTCTGCACAAACTTTATCCAAAGAGCTGTGGTCCATGAGAGAGAGGGAGAAGGAAGGTTTTGTGACTCACTCTCATTATAGAGCGAGTCCTCACACATCTGAAAATCCAACTTCACTGTATCACTTTTTTTAGATCTCTTATATTTTTTTTTAGTCCTTTAAATGTCACTTGTACGTATGACTTTGTGGTTTCTACTAAAATAGTCCCCTCAGCAGATTTGAAATCACCACAACTGGTTACAGTTCCATCTAAATGTTGCATAGACACAGGTTCCATGTTATATATTTAAATTGAAACACAAAGTCAACGAAGACTTTAACTTTGCAACTTAGATTCATCTCCTGTTTTTAAATGGCAAAATGTTTTGTTTTAACTGCAAACTTAATTTGTGTAAGTATAAATGATTGCTCTATACTGGCTTTGACATATAATTTATTGCCTTAGTGTAGAAACTATACCTTTGATATAACAATGAAATTTTTTGTTCCATTACTTTGACGACTTTGTTTGGCAATTGGAAACTGGGGCAACTGTAGATTGTATAAAAGAGGAAGGTTCTTAACAACCAGTATTGGTTGAGATGTAACGAGCACTATCTCTGCTGCAGTTCAGAAGACAGAGGAGCTCACTTTGCCCTACGGACGGCCCAGGGTTCTGCAGAAGAGACACAATTACTGCCTCCTCTACCATCGCCGCTACGTGAGCGGGTACAGCAAGGACTACAGGATGTCTCTCTGGAGTTCATACACCGTTAACAGAGATGTAAGTACAGGAAGAAAGGTTAGTAGCAACCTTGAGATGTAAAAAGCTTTGAATGATGGTTATTCCTGAGTGCTGCTGCTATTATCCCCCAGGGAACTCTGCCGGTTCATCACGAGCTGGCATCGTGCACTGGCAGCCCAGGACAGGCTGGAGAGGTGGGCCCAGGTGAACCTCATGAGGTTCAACAAGAGCAAATGCAAGGTTCTGCACCTGGGCCGGAACAATCCTCACCACCAATACAAACTAGGGGGGGAGGGATTGGAAAGCAGCCCTGAGGAAAGGGACTTGGGGGTGCTGGTGGATGAGAAGCTGGACATGAGCAGACAGTAGGCACTTTCAGCCCAGAAGGCCAATTGCATCCTGGGCTGCATCAAAAGATGCGTTGCCAGCAGGTCCAGAGAGGGGATTCTGCCACTTTACTCTGCTCTGGTGAGACCTCACCCGGAGTATTGTGTCAGGTCTGGAGCCCTCAATATAAGAAGGACATGGACCTGATGGAGAGGGTCCAGAGGAGGGCCACAAGGATGATCAGGGGGATGGAGCACCTCTGCTCCGAGGACAGGCTGAGGGAGCTGGGGTTGTTCAGCCTGGAGAAGAGGAGGCTCCGGGGAGACCTAATAGCAGCCTTCCAGTACCTGAAGGGAGCTACAGGAAGGCTGGGGAGAACCTGTTTAGAAAGGCCTGCAGTGACAGGACGAGGGGCAATGGCTTCAAGCTGGAGGGGAACAGATTTAGATTGGAGATGAGGAGAGGGTTCTTCACTGTGAGGGTGGTGGAGCACTGGAACAGGTTGCCCAGGGAGGTGGTTGAGGCCCCATCCCTGGAGATATTCAAGGCGAGGCTCGACGAGGCCCTGGGCAACCTGGTCTAGTTGGGGGTGTCCCTGCTGACTGCGGGGGGGTCGGACTAGATGGCCTTTGGAGGTCTGGGCAATTCTATGATTCTATGAAAGCCAGCAGCATCCTGACAAGGTTTGCTTGATCCGAAATATTTTGAGGTTAGTGGCATGAGGCAACCAGTTATTGTAACACGTGGCCCAGTGGAGTGAGATCCTAATGCCACCTCTGGCTGCCCCTGATTTCCTAGCCTGAATGGACAAGTACCTTCACGGTAGATCAGGGTAACGGGCACCTCTAGGTTCTCTGTTGGACGATGTTATTCTCAACTCAACCAAAACACTGCAGTTCTGTTCACTTCACTTCCAAAATTTCTGAAACGAACAGGAGGGCTTGTTTTCCACTGCCAAAAGAGAAATAATTATTGTGTCTTCGTTAAATCCCTCCACACCCTTAAAGGCAGCAAAACATTTAGAGTTCTGCAGTCGGTCACACTGAGAGAATTACTGGAAGTCAGCTGTCAGTTTTACCAATGATATTTTCATCTTGCTCAACAGGACAAATGGGTTTCTGCTACGGAAGATGTCTCCAGCTGCTTACACAAGGATGCTCGTATTCCTGTTAATCATAACCAGACGTGTTTGTTTTACAACAACCACCCTCGCCTGACCTACGGGTTCCTCTCTCCTCCAAGTGAGTACGTTGCCTTCGTCGTGCAGCATCTCTGATTGAAATAATTCATAATGTGCTAGGCGTATTCCTGTACAGATGTTCCTGATAACTAATCAGAGTACAAATCAGCAGTTGCTGAATTGTTGGAGTTCACATGAGAAAGAGAAAAACATTTTAAGCACTTCAGCAGGTGGTGGGTTGTCCGAGGTCACTGAGTGCTTCCTCAGAGCTTTGGAACTCGTCAGGTTTCCAAAGTGGTGTCTCACAGAAGAAACTGGAAGTAATGTGTAAACCTTGAGTTGAATCTGGCAAGCTGGTAAATTGTAAATTCACTTCTATAACAGGTGTTAGTTGGAACTATCCCAAGTAAAATTTAAGGGTGTTTCATCAAGTAAAAATCTGCCTCAATAAGTTAATTTTCTATTTGAAATACACTCTGTGTGTATGCCACACATGGTCCTTAGGAGAGCAGCTCAGTGTTGGTCTGAAGAATGTAGTTCTGATTCTCAAACATTGCAAAATATTTAGCTATTTACAAGTGGTTAAATTGTTTGTGAACTGTTGCTGGCCTGATTTGGAAGTGTTTTACTCAGTACTGTGTAAAGTACTGAGTAGTAGGTTGCTTAAACATCCACATCAAGTGTAATTTGCCAACTTCCAATAGAGCTCCTATTTCTATGCCCAGATTCTGCAGTCAGAACAGGTTGGTTTGACACTTGTGAAGTGAATTTTATTCCATTCCCCACAATTCAAACACATGTTCTGATATTTTTTAAATATCTCAGAAATCTGTCCACTGTATATCTAACAAATGCAATTGCTGCTGCTGCTGAGATTATTTATTTTGGATGGGATGCAGCACAGACTGAAGTTAGCACTTCGTCCCACATCAGCTTTGGAAAGTCAAGTTAGGTCAGCTCCACCTTAAAGTTATTACACCAATCTTTAAAAGCATGAAAAGGCAAGTTGAAAGGAACAAATCCAAGTAATGAATTGCCTTTTTTTTTTTCCTTTAAGATATTATGACAGATGCAAAGAAGCCTCATTATGATGCCTTGCTTACCAGCAACGTTGTGCCAATGTATCCTGCATTTAAAGGTATTTTATGTTTATGCATATTTTGTGTGCACAGTTGAATATATAAGGAGGATTTTTTGCTCGCTTCCAAACCATGCGAGTGATCCCTGGTTCAGCTGCCTCTGTGAAATAAAACCTCCCCTGACTCTGGGCTTCTTACCTTGAGGAAAAGTTCCTTGAAGTAGGATTATTGCTCTTGTGAAAAGGGTCCACCATTGTGAGCTTACGATTTCTAATCAACTGGCTCATTATATGAGAGTGCACTCTAAGTGTCTGCATTTCATGTCTGACACTTTTGTTTGCACTTTCCTACCTAAACAGGATTCTGTACTGAATATCTTATAGAGAGCTCAGGTACCATATATAATTATATGAGTTAAATTAATTTCCAGTTTAGGAATGTCTTCTAAACTCAGATGAGTTTCCAGGCAGGAATCTAGTGTTTCCATCACTAAGGAAATGGGAAAATAATCCTGTCTCTAGTAGAGAAGGTACAAAGACCTGGGTAAGAGGGAACATGAGATGGTTTGAGATGGCATATTCCTGGTGAAAAAGAAGCATAACTATGGCACTTCCTCTGGATAAGAGAGATGTCCTGTTTTCTAATGGAACAGTGGTCAACTCTTAACTGTAATTAAAAACACCGTATCGGTCAGATACTTCCCAGCTCGTAGGTGTGGGTGTACAAGGTAGCCAGGCCAACGTGATAGTTTATTGTGTCTGTTTATATAGTTGTATTAACAGCTTCTACCTCAGAGATCATGTTTGCCCCTTCCATTGCTGTGTTTCAGTGTTATGGAGCTACTTCCATCAACACCTGCTCCCCGAATACGCTGCAGCCCGGAGCGGCGTCAACGTAGTCAGCGGTCCTGTGTTTGATTACGACTCTGATGGGCTCTGTGATACCCCAGAAAAAGTGAAAAGGTGGGAACCTTACGCATTCTAATCCTTTGGTTCTTTCCTCTATTAGTGGTTGTAAAGTATTACCATCTCCACAAGGAAATCAACCTGTAGAGATGGGCTCTTGGCAGGATATATCCGTTCAGAGAGGGTCAAGTGGCCCTCAGCACATACAGAAGTGTAAAGCTATGAAATAAGCAACAAGTGTAAAAAGAAAGTGCACCTTCAAAGTATGTCATCCTAAAACCTGAAGGTGACGTGTGAGAGAAGCTGTTGCATGCAGGAGAAAGTCCCATAGCCTCAAATTTTATGATATTGTCCTCCAAGAGGGGATGAGGCAGGGGTTTCTCCCTGGTGTCATGGGTGACACTTCCTGAGCTGGCAGTGTTCCACTACCAAGTTGTGAGCACTTCTACAGAAATTAGCTAAATTGGGTCAAACCAGCAGGCAGATGTGAGGGTGGTGAGAGCCTGGAACAGACTACCCAGAGAAGCTGTGGCTGCCCCATCCCTGGAGGGGTTCAAGGCCAGGCTGGATGGGGCTTGGAGCAACCTGGTCTGGTGGGAGGTGTCCCTGCCCAGGGCAGGGGGTTGGAACTGGATGATCTTTAAGATCCCTTCCAACCCAAACCATTTTGTGATTCTATGGTTTTCTGGGCTCAGGCTTAACTCTCCAGCTGCTCTGGATTCTTACACATTTTTATGATAAAGCAGTTTGCTGTTATACCTCACCAAATTTAGACCAGCCTACAAGCCAAACTTGATTTGCAAAACAGTAATCTGGAATTTTCCTTGCAAGTCTAAGCTTTCTTTGGGCTAAGCGTGTGGATTGCAAAAGTTGCTGTGCCAGAACACAGCTCAGTGCTGTCATTTCTTCCTCGTGCAAGTACGATTTGGTGGATTTACAGAAACATCTTTTGTTTCAGACGCCCCGGTAATTCAGAAGTTCCAGTTCCAACTCACTTCTTCATTGTGCTGACCAGTTGTAAAAATACTTCTGAAACGCCTCTGGAGTGTGAAGGGTCTCTAGATGCCTTGTCTTTCATCGTGCCTCACAGAGAAGACAACAGTGAAAGCTGTGCAGTAAGTGGTCTGTTCAGTTAACACCCGAAAGTCAGGCTTGAGCTTGTTTTCTTTCAATATCAGTGATTAACTAGTTAAAGACTGTAGAGATTATAAAAACTGGGCAGTGTTTCATAGTCATCTTGAGAGAGAAGATGATATTTCAGTGAACAGAATTATGTTAAAGTCAAAGGTGAAAATAGAACTTCCCTGTTCAAAGAGCAAAACTTAGAGCGAGAGAGGTAGAGACCATCAATGTGACATGTCCGTAGACTTCTGGAGGGCAAATATCCAGTCGACAGCTGAGAAGGATGAAGAGCTTCTAGGAGAAGATGAGCCATCCGTGAAGAAAGGTCAGCACTAGGCCAAACACATACCCAAAAGGATAAGACACAGGTGTTGCCAAAGAGTGTTGGTTGCTTCTGGTTCAGGTACCTTGGCAGTGTGGTGGGAATGCACAAGCGTGTAGACCTCTCCTAGAAGAGAAGAATTACACCAGTCACTGCCCAAGTCAGGCACAGGTATATATATTTTTATCACAGTGATAAAAACTGTGGATAGATGGTGGATCTCATCTGCCATTCCTTGTTATCACCAACTTCCACTGGTGCAGCTACAAGTTCTCCCTACCTGAGGGAGTACAGCAAGTACTAAATTCAGCCAAGCTCATAATTATGTATAATCCCATTACTACTTTCTGTCCTTATAAAACATCAAAATGTCTTTTGCTAATTGGTTAAATTTATGTCAAAAACAAAAAAAAAGAGACAGTTTACAAACCTTTTCCCCTCCTCTTTCCCAACAGGATGGCAAGTCTGAGTCCACGTGGGTTGAAGAGAGAATGAGGTTTCACACAGCTCGGATCAGAGACGTAGAATTACTCACTGGACTCAGCTTCTATCAAGACAGAAAACAGCCAATAACTGAGATTTTACAGTTAAAAACATATTTACCAACTTTTGAAACGGTCTGATTTTTTTTTCCTATGGAACGTTGTTATCCATTTCGCATCTGATTTGTAAATAGACTGTTTTTAATTAATGAAAACACTTTTTTTTTTTAATAAGCTGGAACATTCGTTGAGAACTCTTGACCAAAATGCCAGTAAGGAGGAGGGTGGGTGCCATATTTGTATCTCAGGGACTCCTGATGGACTCTGTACGAAACACAGGGTGGCAGCTCCTGTCATTCCCACTTGAATGTGGTAGAACCATGGCCATTATTAAATGCTACCGGCGTTTAAGCATCAAAGTCTGAGACACGAACAAAAAAATGTTATCTTTTCTACGCACTGGAGAGGGAGAAGTTTATAAAACATGGGTTATGAACAATATTCTACTTCAAAAATACTGATAATTGGCAAATACAGTTCTGGGAAATAACTGCCTTCTTGGTGACCGTTGAGATATAAACAGCAGCTCTCGCTCTGGTTTTCCTCAAAGCACGAGTCACGTTCTGAGCTTTGGGTGTCACAGAAGGATGCAGCTTTATGGTACAAGAAGCTACGCTGAGGTTAGTGACACTGGGAACTGGGACTGCCCCAAGATGGAAAACCCACTCCGCTGAAGGAATCCTGGTAGCTGGGAAGCCTCGGTGTGTTGCTGCCCTCTGGTGCCTCTGCCACCCAAGGAGAAGTTGATGCACAATTTGCTTGTTGGCTCTGCGTCCTCAAAAAAAAAGAAAGCAGGACATTTGTCACCTGCATGCAAATCAGAAGAAATTAATTGAGGAATATCTCCGAGCTCCCAGAAGTCATTATCTTACTTCAAATAGAAGTGGCTCAAAAAAAGTGGCTCAAAACTGAAATTTTTCTGGAAACAAAGATGTCTTTCTCACTTTGGTGCATGACTTTTGTCAGCTGCGGTTTTGAAATCACCTTATTGTCGAGAAAAGGTAGTTTTGCACTCAGATTGTGGCCTTAGGGTGGTAAGATGATCTTCTCTACTGGAGCTTCTCATCGCTACAGAAGATGACACACAGTTGTCTTTTGGCAGCAAATGACCAGATCCTGATGGCTTTCGTAGCTTTTCTTAGGGGTACATGATCTGAATTCCAGTTACCCATCTTGAATGCAGGCGCTGCCAGATGCAAATTCTGAAGAAACTCTTCTGAAGGAGCTTTCTTGGAAGTTTTTGGGCCACACACAGCTGCTGACGGGCACTCAGGAGTGCAGGAACTCCCTCCTTTTCCAGTACACGTGCTATCACCTGGGGAATTCTCCCGCTCCCTCTAAAGCTGATGAGCCCGAGTTGGCTCTGGTGTGTATAGAGTTTGGCATAGTCAACTACACATTTATGTTCTCTTCATTTAAAAAGAAGAAAATACGTCACGCACAAGGATGTTGGAGGAAGGAAGAGCCCGTGGCTGAGCAGAGGGGCTCGGTCAGGGGACGTCAGAGGCTGGATTCAAAGCCTGCTGAAGGCAGGGGAAGCTTTTCCATCAACTTCCGTTTCAGAGGGTTGAAATCCTGGGACCATTTTTTTTAAATTTTTAACCAAATGTATTTTCTTGATCTGTTACAAGCATGATTTTTATTTTTTTTTTTCCTAAAGTAGTTTCACTGTGTGAAATTTAAAATGTGTTGTAGCAACCTCACATCATGGTATGACTGTGACAGCATTATTCAGTGTAACTGCTTTGCAACGTTGCTTGTGACCAATAAAAACATCAGAAGTAGTAAATTCACTGTTCCTGACCCTTTCTGTACCAAATGCTCCTGGGCAGTTAAACGCTGGTGTGGACAGAGAGCACTATTTCACATTATTTTGGGGGTTGGGGAAGGGGGTTGCTTCAATCCGTGCTCTTTGAGTTGAAGGTAACTTCTCCTCCAACTGGAATGTTGAAGTGCGCTCATGATTGGAAGGGGAAGGTAGGATGGAAGCCGGTCAAGATGTTTCACTGAATTTTTAGAGTTGGAAGGGACCATAAGGATCATCTAGTCCAACTCCCCTGCCAAAGCAGGACCACCCAGAGCTTGTCAGAGCATGTTACTCAGGACGGCATCCAGGTGGGTCTTGAAAATCTCCAAAGGAGGGGACTCCACACCCTCCCTGGGCAGCCTGTTCCAGGGCTCCGTCACCCTGTTCTTATATTTTTTTTCTTTAGGACTGTTACAGCCTCCTGAATGCAAACGATGGAGATGTTAATGTCTTCAGAAAGCGATGCCATGCCAGTGTCAGTTCAGAGGCAGGGCCAGCCCAGCTCCTGGGTGAAGATGGAACAGGGCAGGCTTCAAGCATGGTGTAACCTAGGGGAAAATTTTGGAAGGGAGAGCAGCTGGGGAAGCTCTTATGGCCACCAAAAGAAGGATAATGGCTGAGAGGGATTTTTCAACTTGATGAGGAAGAGAGCTGTCCTGATTTAATCTCAGTGTCAATAGTTTTGCTGCTTTTATATCCTCACCTTTGCCGTTTAGAAACGTTTGTAACAGGGGTGTCGGAGCGTTGTGAATAAATGCTGGTGCCAGTCATGGTATCCAGTGGCTGGTGATACACCAGGACAGCAGATACTGGATTGTGTTGTGAAGCCTGATGGACCCCAAGGAGCACGCTGCAGCCACCATCAAACTCATAATTCTGCAAAACCCCCACAGCTTTGTCTGTCTGGATGCAGAATATTTTCCATTTCAGCTGCTGTAGGGTATCAGAGCTCCACCAAACGTTCTCAGCAGGTGAAGCTGGAAGGTGTGGTACCAACGCTGCTGTGACATGGGAGGGAAGGCACCAGGAGATGCTCTAGGCTGCAGCTGGTGCCCACTGGTACAGAGAAGGTGTTGACCAGTCTCCATCTCCTAAGCATGTTTGCTTAGGGTAAGGAAAGGACGGCTGAGGAAGGGAGTGGTGGAAGCCTTCACAGATGTTGAAGATTGTTCCAGGGTGGACAGAGCTAATCTAGTCCTTGTGACTTAACGTTCAGGAAGAAAGGTGGAGGTGTTCAAGGCCAGGCTGGATGGGGCTTGGAGCAACCTGGTCTGGTGGGAGGTGTCCCTGCCCAGGGCAGGGGGTGGGAACTCAACGGTCTTTAAGATCCCTTCCAACCCAAACCATTCTGTGATTCTATGATAAAGGAAAAGGGGCTGAAATTGCAACAAGGGACATCTGTTTAGGCATGGGCTGAGTTAAGCAGTGGGGTGGACTGGTTATATATGGAATTAAATGGGTTGGGAACTCATTTTGAAAGCCTTAATGTGCCTGTGAAGCTGCTGGCTGTGGGATGGTGAGGCAGGAATGAGCAGTGGGGCAGAGGATGTCTCAGGCTGGTTTTGCTGCTGAAAAAAAACGCAGGTGAAGTTGTGCTGTCAGAGGTGTTCAGGTGACACGGAGTTATCTCGCTGTCTGCTGCCATCAGCGGGGCCATTCCCTAGACTGACATGTTATGGGTTTCTTGCTTTTATTTTCCTCGGGATCCACCACGTTTTGAGAAAAGGAAGCAATATTTGACTGCCTGGGTGTGAGATGGGCCCGTTCTGGCCAATCTGTTCTTGACACATCCATCCACCCAACCTCTGGGCCCAGCCCAGCACACACAACATCCATCCCAGCACCTGCCAGAACCTGCCCTGTCCCATCCGGCGAGTGGGTGGCCTGGGCTTCTGCCTTTCCTCGCTCTGAGGAGATGCAAAGTACAAAATTATCCCTTTAAACACAAGGTTATAAACCAGGCTCGGTGAGGTGGGAGGAGCTACCCCTCTGCTGCATGGGAGGGCGCCTGCTTTTCCAGGAAAATGAGATTTACAGGAAGCAGAAGACAAAAAAGGAAGATAAATCTGTGGCTCGGTGCTTTTGGGAGCTCAGCTGGGAGGAAAGATCTCCTTTCTGACCTCCCTTCTTCCAAGATCTGCTGCAAAGCTCAGGCCTGTGGCTGAGGAAGCACCTGTGGCCAGGACGAGTTCCCCATTGTGGAGCGGTGCTCAGGGGTGATGGCACCATGAGGGACCTCTCCTACAGAAAGGTCAACACTCTGTGCCAACAGCAGCACCACTGAGGAGGCCAGGAGACCTTCCCAGGGCTCGTGGCGAGGGCTACGCTCAGCTTTTTTGCTGCTGTGCTGAGGTAAACTCTTCGTACCCTTCTGAGGAGCTCAGGGACACAGTGAGTTTGAGCCCAGCAATTTACTAAAGCAGAATTTTCTGACTATTTTTGTTTGGGTGCCACCACTGGCAGCAGCAACATCTGCTGCTTATCTTCCTACACCCTGCGGCAATGTCTGGGAGATGTTGGAGCCCCAGGCCGAGGTGGCTTGTGCCATGAGGGATACATCTACCATAGTTTGGGAACCTCTATATGACAGGAAACCAGTCCAGGTTTGGGATCCTGTGACTCAGATTCCCTTGGAAAGGAGTCGGGTCCCTCAGTGAACCGCTGTGAGTCACCACCCCGGCCTCCAGCCGCCGGAAAGGCTGCTATGGAGACCACGGACAAACTTGCAATAATTACAGAAGCCTGGAAATGGATTTTTAGAGGATGCCATTGCAAAATTATCGTATTCCTCCTCAGCCACAACATCTGTTAAATTTGCGTTGCCCTTTATTGCAGGTTTAGTCCTTTCTATTTTCAGTTTCTCCGCTGAAATAAAATGAACGCAGCGGGATGGAAAATTTTGGGTCCCCCCAAAGCTCCTGACCGATGTCCCCTGGATTAGAAGACAGTGGAAGCGCCATTTGGTCATGGCTGTAAGGCACATCTGTGTGGCTGAAAGTCACTCTAGATGCTAAGAGACTCCATGTTCGTGGCTCTCTCACAAAACCAGGCTTCAGCACTAGCTTCCACCTAGGGCTCGAAAGAAAATTTGTCTTTTTGTGTCCCTCTGTGCTGGAGGCCTTGCCTTTGCCATCGTGAATCTGCACCAGAGCTTTGGATGTGTTTGAATTCATCATTTGAGGATGATTAATTCACTTTTTAACCTTGTACCCGCTGGCTGTGAAGGATGGCACACAGCCCACTACAGAATCTTAATTATACTCCTTGTTATAGCGCTGTCACTCGGCTTAAACCTGTCCCTGCCATCTTTACGAAAGGAATGATGGGTATCTTGTGCGACGTGCAAGCGACACTCAGTGCTCCAGGCTGGGGGCAGAGGGGATGGAGCTGCCCGGCAGAAAAGGACCTGGGGGTGTTGGTGGCCTGTGGGCTGAACAGGAGCCAGCAGTGTGCCCAGGTGGCCAAGGCGGCCACCAGCATCCTGGCCTGTGTCAGGAACAGCGTGGGCAGTAGGACTCGGGAGGTGATCGTCCCCCTGTGCTGGGCCCTGGGGAGGCCCCACCTCGAGGGCTGTGTCCAGTTTTGGGGCCCTCACCACAAAAAAGACAGTGAGGGGCTGGAGCGGGTCCAGAGAAGGGCAACGGAGCTGGTGAGGGGTCTGGAGCACAAGTCTGGTGAGGAGCGGCTGAGGGAGCTGGGGGTGTTCAGCCTGGAGAAAAGGAGGCTGAGGGGAGACCTTCTGGCTCTCTCCAACTCCCTGAAAGAAGGGTGTAGCCAGGGGGGTGGGTCTCTTCTCCCAAGGAACAGGCAATGGGACAAGAGGAAATGGCTTCAAGCTGCGCCAGGGGAGGTTCAGATTGGATATTAGGAACAATTTTGACACAGAAGGGGTTATTGCACATCGGAATGGGCTGCCCAGGGCAGTGGTTGAGGCACCATCCCTGGAGATATTCGGAAGACAGGCAGATATAGTGCTGAGGGACATGGTTTAGTGATGCTTTTTTTATCAGAGGTCGGTTGATGGCTAGACAAGATGATCTGAAAGGTCCCTTCCAGCCCAGACAATTCCATAATTCTGTGACTGAAGGAAGAAACAGGGCCCAGGGCTGCTCTTGCCAGGGGGCTGGTGGAGCCGCAGCACGGGCAAAGGAACAGCAGTTCTGGAAACTGAGAGGGATTTGGCTTTTTTAGCTCAAGTGACGACTTCTCTTTTCCTTCCCCTTTCTGTTTCCCCATCCCTTGAGGCAGGGGATGGAGCACGTTCCCTGCCCCAGACCCCGGGACTCCCAAGGAACACTCCGCGTGACGCTGAGCCCGCACTTGTCGGAACAGAGGGTCGCAGCCCCGTCTCACAGGCACCATTGTGATGTGGTTCTGGAGATAAAAGGCAGCGCCAAGGAGCGGGTCAGTGTGAAGCCTCGGAGGACGCTCGCTCGTCCTCAGCTCCAGCAGAAGCTTCACCCTGGGATTGGAGAGTCGGAGCCATTCCTCACCCTACCGGAATCGGCAACAGATTAGAGACTTCTTCTGCCTTCACTGCCTTACCCGCGGGCATGGTAAATACCAACTTGGGTTATTGCTGCAAAGAACTGAAGTTTCTCTAAGGCAGAGTTAACTCATCTGGGATTGACAGAGCTGTAGGAAACCCTACAACGGCCACCAACACCAGAATTTATCAGCTGGGGTAGCTCTGCCGTTCCATCAAGGGGGTTTATTTCTACCCGGCGGGGACAGGCAGGGGTTTAACTTCATTCCCCCTGGGGGAAGTTGAGCAGAGGTGGGGATGCCGCCCGTCTTGCTAAGATGAGCTGATGTCTGGCCTCTCTCCTCAAGGAGACCAAGACCGCGACCCGTTCACGGAAACGGGAGTTGGAGGCCAATCTCCGGGCTGCCTGGCGGGAGCTGGAGTCTCTGTACCGAGAGGCACTGAGGTGAGGGAACCTGCTTGGTGATCCTCATGGAGAAGCTCTGGGCGGTTCTTGCCGTGGGGATGAGAAACCTCTCTGACAGAGGTCATAAAAGCCAAGGCTCTGGGAATCAAAGAACCATACAAGGGTGCTAACCCTGCATGGGGTTTGTGCCTTGGCTGGCACAAATTCCTGCCTCTGCTGGCCACAGAGCCTTGGGCTGCTGGTGGACACACTTTGGGGTGAACGTCGGCACCGACTGTCAAGAATGTGCACTTTGAGGAAGCAATGAACAGCTTTAAAAGGCCTTTCAAGGCCACACAAGTGCCTTCAATAAAGCAAGAGATGCAAGCGGCTTGCTGCCCGTGTTTTAATCTAACGATTTTGGGGCTATATCCCTTCAGTGTGATCACAGATGGGAGAAAGCGAGAACATCGGGACTCTGAAGGACGGAAAGTGGAAAAGCTCACGCTGCGCCTGCAGACCTCTGAGAGTGGCTCTTCGTGGACCACTACAGAGAAGGGGACTTCTGGGAGCCCAAAATCAGCAGAGAGGAATCACAAATTCTCAGACGTGGACGCGCAATCAGGGGGCTTTTCTTCCATTTCTGAGGAGGAGGAAGGGCAGGAGCTATTTGAACCACCCACTCTGTCCTTTGAGGACCACCTCACCTTCGACCAGCCCCAGAAAAAGAAGAAAGTCGACCATCCCTCTCTGTCGGCTGGGGAGGAAGACCAATGGCACAGCCCCTGCTTGCTGTGCCACCCCAGCCCCAACAGCTCCTGCGCAAGTCACCAAAGCCCCAGCCCCAGGCGCACGAGTGAGAAAAGGGCAGCGCAGGAGCCACCAGAGGCTCCTCAACCAAAGAGGGTAAGGTTTGGAAGGGTCTGCAAGTCGGGTGGGATCTGCTGCTCTCGCTCCTCTGCCCTCTGCGGCTTCTTAGCGTTCCCCCTGGAGCTACTGGCTCTGTAAAACCTTGACTGATGAATCTTTTTGCTCCACTCTTGAAACTCTTGCCTCTTCACAAAGTCTTTGCTAATCTTAGCAGCCTTTTACGATGCTGAAAAGGTGCCTCCTATCCATGTTACGGGTATGGGACCTCCATGCACATCCTCTCCTTCCAGATCCTTTT
>NW_015091012.1:380724-399122 GCF_001431845.1 Calidris pugnax | reverse complement strand
AGAAGGTGGGCGGCGATGGGCGCAGCACCCGCATTGTCTGTCCTTTCCCGTTCTTTGGCAGGACCACCTTCAACTCCTCGTTCCCTGAGCCCAAGAAACCAACAGGGAAGAGTAAGTACAAACCACACAACGTCCTCTCCCTCACCTGCTCCTTCACCAACGCTCCAACCTGCTGCTTCTCCCGGCTCGGCAGCAGGGGGGATGTTGGTGGCCTCTCTCCTCTCCCCAAGGAGACGCAGCCAAAGGCTGCTCAAAGGCCTACGCCTGCCGGGCCTCTGCTTGGCCAGGGCTGCAGCTTGGAATCGCTCTCTGCTCCCCTCCTCTCTGCCTCCTGCTTTCAGGGCAGGGGATTGGGGTCCATTTCTCTTTTCTTTTCTTTGCTCTCTTGCAGAAACCGCGCCCTTGATGGCCAGGGCTATTCAAGATTACAAAAAGAGGATTTCTAGGAGATAAGGTTGTAGGCAAGACCTGGGACTTTCTCTCTCACGCAATGTCAAGTCTTGGCAGTGGTGGAGAGTGGAAGATCCCGGGACTATTTACTATTTATTCTCTTATATCCTTATATACTCTTATATACTTCTATACTATTTATTCTCTTAATAAATTAGACTGTGTTTTTCGTTGATACTGTGGTCATCATCACTCTCGCCCTCATCCAAGGCACATCCCCCCCAACAGCAGTGCTGGGGGCAGTACCCACACCCGACCTGCGGCTCCAGGATCAGTTCAGGGCCAGTTGAGCAGCGCCCAAGATTGGTCTCGGGCCTCAGCCCGACCCTTTGCTCAAGGCTCCTCTGGGGCCTCAACACGATGCCAGGCTCCCCTTCCCTCCCCTCTCCCCCTGCCCCAAGGACAGAGGGCAAATGAAGGGTGGCACAGCGCTCAGCAGAGGAGAACACATTGTCACCTCATGAAAAATACAGCACAAGTAAATACAGCAAAACTGCCCCAGCAAGGAGCCCTTACTTTACACCACAACACACGCTGAAATGCTGCAGGGGAACATGAAAGCACCTGGGGCTGGAACAAAGTAACAGCACAGCAGAGGCTGAGAACATTTCTCCAAGACCTTCCAAAGGTGGCATGAAAAGACCGAACAAACACCAGAGACGGGTTCAGAACGGCTACAAAAAAAGACAAGGAGCAAAAGAAAGAAACCACCCCCAGAAAGCTGCAGCCTCCCCCACGGGCACCTCTTCCAGCCAGCCAAGGCCTAGGGCAGCCAGGAGGGCTTCCAGCAGCAGAAGCTCTCCCCGTTCTCTCCCAGCCCCTGGCACCTCTGAGCGCTGCCAGAGAGCCCGGCTCCCTCGGCACCTGGCCTGCCTCTACCCAGCCCTCTCCTCTGCTGCCACCGCCTCTGGGCCAGTCCCCTTTGGAGCAGAGACCACCACCATTTTGTTAGAGAGGCCTGAAGGGAGAGCGGACACAGGGAGGTGAGAGCCGAGAAAAGACTCTACTCCCCTTGTCCTTTTGAAACATTGATCAGGAATGGCAAAGAATGCTGTTTGCCCTCAGTCGTGTACAACTCTATCTTGCTTTGCTGAAAGTCTCAGGGATCAATATCGTCTGGGCTTCAAATCCCGGCTGCGGGAACACAACTGCAGGAGTAAAACTATGGACGCTGCTGTAACGGTTTGGAAATGGTCGTCTTTTCTCCAGCAGAGAAGACACCAACTGTGCTGTAGGACTGCAGTGCCCAGTGGCTGGAGGGCAGAAAGGTTCTACACAGGGATCAGTGTACAACTCTATCTTGCTTTGCTGAAAGTCTCAGGGATCAATATCGTCTGGGCTTCAAATCCCGGCTGCGGGAACACAACTGCAGGAGTAAAACTATGGACGCTGCTGTAACGGTTTGGAAATGGTCGTCTTTTCTCCAGCAGAGAAGACACCAACTGTGCTGTAGGACTGCAGTGCCCAGTGGCTGGAGGGCAGAAAGGTTCTACACAGGGATCAGGACAGGCTGGACGGATGGGCCGAGGCCTACGGGATGAGGTTCAACAAGGCCAAGTGCCAGGTCCTGCCCTTGGGTCACACCAACCCCCTGCAGCGCTCCAGGCTGGGGGCAGAGGGGATGGAGCTGCCCCATGGAAAAGGCCCTGGGGGTGTTGGTGGCCTGTGGGCTGAACAGGAGCCAGCAGTGTGCCCAGGTGGCCAAGGCGGCCAACAGCATCCTGGCCTGTGTCAGGAACAGTGTGGGCAGTAGGACTCGGGAGGTGATCGTCCCCCTGTGCTGGGCCCTGGGGAGGCCCCACCTCGAGGGCTGTATCCAGTTTTGGGGCCCTCACCACAAAAAAGACATTGAGGGGCTGGAGCGGGTCCAGAGAAGGGCAACGGAGCTGGTGAGGGGTCTGGAGCACAAGTCTTGTGAGGAGCGGCTGAGGGAGCTGGGGGTGTTCGGCCTGGAGAAAAGGAGGCTGAGGGGAGACCTTCTGGCTCTCTCCAACTCCCTGAAAGGAGGGTGTAGCCGGGGGGGGGTCGGTCTCTTCTCCCAAGGAACAGGCCATGGGACAAGAGGAAATGGCCTCAAGTTGCACCAGGGGAGGTTCAAACTGGATATTAGGAACAATTTTGACACAGAAGGGGTTATTGCACATCGGAATGGGCTGCCCAGGGCAGTGGTTGAGGCACCATCCCTGGAGATATTCGGAAGACAGGCAGATATAGTGCTGAGGGACATGGTTTAGTGATGCTTTTTTTATCAGAGTTAGGTTGATGGTTGGCCTAGATGATCTGACAGACAATTCTATGATTCTATCATGTGTATCTTTTTTTACTGTTCAAAATTAACTGTTTAGGCAGATGCAAAGTTTGATAATCGCATACGGATGGGTTTAATGTTGAACCAATAGCGAATTCAGCCCATTTGCTGGTGCTATCTGGCCCTCTTCTGGTCTGATCTGGAACAGCTGGGAAAAGATCTCTTCTGCTCAGTGTTTGTTTCCTAAGGAAATACAGCCCTGGGACACTGGAAATCCAGGCAAACCACCTAGAAAAGAATGGGCTTTCCCAGGATTTTTAGTAAATAATTCATATTCTTGTATTTAGCTAAGGGTCCTACTACAATTTTTAGAGATGGGAGCGCGTTGCAGCCAAAATATCCAGATTCAAAGTGGAGAGGTGGGGTGGTGGTATGACAAGGAACACTCATGGCTTCGGCGGAAGGTTAGCTAACTGATTGGGTGGAAAAGCCTGTATTTTGATCAAATCAACAGATTTAGCTGCGGATCTCAGGCTCCAGAGGACAGGACTGGGACTAATCACAGAGTCAAAGAATGGTTTGGGTTGGAAGGGACCTTAAAGATCATTCAGTTCCAACGCCCTGCCCTGGGCAGGGACACCTCCCACCAGACCAGGTTGCTCCAAGCCCCATCCAGCCTGGCCTTGAACCCATCCAGGGATTGGGCAGCCACAGCTTCTTAAAGTTTTAGCTTTACTGGACACTTCTGAGTGTGTATAAAGGCCAAAGCAAACAAACTCAGGAAGATCAGAAAAGACCTTCTAGAATTAATCCTTCACCATGACAAAGTGTCATCCACACCCAAATAAAGCTTATGAAAAATGGACGTTTGGCATCAAAGACGTGATGGTGAATGCAAAAAGGAAATATTTGCCACTGGTAATAAGAAGAAAAATTTGGGGGACTTGGTAGATGGCAAACATCTTTAAAAATAGAACATATGTTGATTTTAGCCTTCTCTTTGGAAGACGGTTTTCTCAGACACATGATATATAGCAGATTTTGATGGTATAAGAGATGGCACGTGGTGTAGGTGATGGTTTTGTTGGGGCGTGTGGATGATAAGAATTCTGAAGCCCTGCTGAAGACAGGTGGAACAGCAACGCTAAGGCTAAATCACAACACGACGTGCTTATTAGGTGAATACAGAGCTCAGAAGTCAAAGAATTTGGTCAGTTAGGAGCAGACTGATGGTAAGCACAAAGATGGGCTGTCCATAAACCTTTCCAAGAAAGGGGATGGCACCAGGAGAATGAAGACTTTTTTTTTTTCTGACCCCCTGCCTGACCCAGTGGTACTGGTATCTCCAGGCCTCTGGGTCCTGCACCAGGTCTGAGCATTTCTGGATGGGTTAATTAAGAAGTCAGTGGCAGAGGTCTGAAGTTCTGTGAAGACCCCCTTGTTAAAAGTTGTTCACCTGGGAAAGGTGCTGAGGAAACGTATGGAAATGAGGATGAGGAAAAGGATGTTGAGGAAGCGTATTCCTAAAAATCCTCTTTGCCTGCTCCTGCAGAGGATGAGGTGCACGGTGATGTTAAGAAGCAGAGCAATGGAAGCAAATCTCAGGGCAATCTCTGGCTCCGAGTGACGAAGAACAGCCAGTCCATCACCACCACTATTGAATACCGGTGTCATTCAAACAAGTTGTAAAAAAATTTTCCTAAGTGTTTTGTTTATGAAGGAATTATATGCACCTAACAAGCACCTGGCATTTTTTACCACTTTTTTGAGCCTAAGTCCCGCCTGGACACGTTCCTGTGCAACCTGCTCTGGGTGGACCAGCTTTGGCAGGGGGTTGCACTAGATGATCTCCAGAGGTCCCTTCCAACCCCATAGCATTCTGTGATTCTGTGAAGTAATGTAGGTGTCTGCGTTACCAGACTCTGCTCCACACTCTGGTTGGGGGGCAGCTGCAGTACAGCAGCCAGAGGTCAAGGCACAGAAGCCCACCTGTATCTTCAAACCCAACCCATTTCACAGAAATGGGTCTCAAGTAAGGAGCTGGATCAGAGGGGTTTTTTACAGTGGTTTTGGGTCAGACCCCAAGCATCAGACTCCAAAAGTCTTGTCCATCTGACCAAACCTACGCAAAGCGGACGCGACTCATTGTCTGTGCACGTCAAGGAAGTCGGGAGGGAAATGAGTTTCCCTTTCAACAATTTAACGCAAAGGCCTATTGTGGCATAATTAGTCAACTGTAAAAAGAGATGCAATTATATACATTAATTTCATGGATTTCTGACACATCCTCAATGCCTATGTGTGAATCTGTACACGCCTAAGGAGGAGAAGCAAGCTCCGCTCATCCTAAAACTTGGACCTTGGAGGGCTGAGTAGTTTTTAAGCAGCGTGCAAGTTAAAAAGAAAAACCTTTGTTATATACTCTTCTTTCTTGTTGCCTTGGGATTATTCTTCCAGGTACCTGCTGGTGACAATTAGTGTGACATATTATTGTGATCCGTTCCTCCAGCATGGGGGCCACTGGGAAGTCAGAGGAATCACAGAATTATAGAATCATAGAACTGGATGCCCAGGGAGAGTTGTTCAGTCTGGAAAAGAGAAGGCTCTGGGGAGACCTTAGAGCCCCTTCCAGTCCCTGAAGGGGCTCCAGGAGAGATGGGGAGGGACTCTGGATCAGGGAGGGGAGCCATAGGATGGGGGGGAGCGGTTTTAAACTGAGAGAGGGGAGATTTAGATCAGATTTTAGGAATAAATTCTTGACTGTGAGGGTGGTGAGGCACTGGAACAGGCTGCCCAGAGAAGCTGTGGCTGCCCCATCCCTGGAGGGGTTCAAGGCCAGGCTGGATGGGGCTTGGAGCAACCTGGTCTGGTGGGTGGTGTCCCTGCCCAGGGCAGGGGGTTGGAACTGGATGATCTTTAAGATTCCTTCCATACAAACAATTCAATGATTCTGTAAGGAGGCAAAGCCTGTCCCCGGAGCAGAAGGCCAGTGCTGGTGCCGCAGAGCAGCCACACGGTGTCAGTGCGATGCAGGGAAAGAGCCTGCTCCCGTCCCTGGTAGCCACCAGCAGCAGAGCCCTGTGGTGACCGGTGGCCCACAGGGGAGATGTGGAACCCGGCATGGGATGGACCTGCCGCTTCAGGAGCTGTTAGTCTGATAGGGGTTGAGATGGTGTATATCCAAATATATTGCCATTCTTCACCATCTTCATAATTCTACACCATCTATTAGCAACATCATGCAACAGGAATTACATACTCCAAATTTGGCTCATTAAAAAAGCAATTTTTACCTGCTTGGCTGAAATAAAAGGGCAGAGTGACTTTTTCCTCCTCCGTGTTTTGCAGAAGCCGCTGGACAAAATGCAGGTGCCAGTCCACAGTTTTTTAATTTTCTCACTAAAGGACAGTCTGTCAGAGCAATCCCACCGGCCCACGAGTTGTTCTGGTGTGGAGATACAGAGAAAAAAATATAAAAAAAAAAAATCAAAGACTGGTTTAATGAAATCTAATAAATAATCTTAGAGAGATCTTAGACAAAACTGTTAATTATTTGGAAGAAGAACCTGTTGCCTCCCACAATCAGCAATCACCACGCAGCAAGAGGAGATTTTATCAGCCAGCATTACGGTTGCTTGTTTGGCTCTGAGTTTTGCTGAAAGGGCTGTCATATATGTCTGTGTGTGGTTGCTACCAAATATACATATTCTTTCTAAATTGTTTAGTGATAAGGTCATTGGAGAATGCCATAAAATCATAGAATTAGAATCATAGAGTTGTGTGGGTTAGAAGGGACCTTTAAGATCATTGAGTCTGGACAAAACTGTTAATTATTTGGAAGAAGAACCTGTTGCCTCCCACAATCAGCAATCACCACGCAGCAAGAGGAGATTTTATCAGCCAGCATTACGGTTGCTTGTTTGGCTCTGAGTTTTGCTGAAAGGGCTGTCATATATGTCTGTGTGTGGTTGCTACCAAATATACATATTCTTTCTAAATTGTTTAGTGATAAGGTCAGTGGAGAATGCCATAAAATCACAGAATTAGAATCATGGAATTGCCTAGGTTGGAAGGGACCTTTATGATCGAGTCCAACCATCAACCTAACTCTGATAAAAACCATCACTAACCCATGTCTCTAAGCACTATGTCAACCTGGCTTTTAAATACCTCCAGGGATGGTGCCTCAACCACTGCCCTGGGCAGACCATTCCAATGTGCAATAACCCTTTCCATGAAGAAATTGTTCCTAATATCCAATCTGAACCTCCTCTGGTGCAACTTGGGGCCATTTCCTCTTGTCCCATGGCCTGTTCCTTGGGAGCAGAGACCGACCCCCCCCGGCTACACCCTCCTTTCAGGGAGTTGGAGAGAGCGAGAAGGTCTCCCCTCAGCCTCCTTTTCTCCAGGCTGAACACCCCCAGCTCCCTCAGCCCCTCCTCACAAAGGCTGGCCCTGCTTCCATTACTTTCCCCTCCTCATAGACTTGCAGAAGTCAGAAAAGCCAGCGCTAAAGATCCCGGTTGTACAAAGCTTTCCAAGGGGTAAGATGCGAATACTTACATTTGTAGAGTGGAATATTGTGTAAGATGACACATTTATATCATAACTGTATCCTTGTGAGAATAACTACATAATCCAGAAAGCTACAAAGGGGATGTGTCCATAAGGGTAGACTTTATGGGATGTCCTTACACTAGACGTATCCCACATTTACCAGCTCAAAGAGTCAGGCTCTCTGGCTGTTGAGTGAAGGTGGGTAACATTGCCAAGGCTTCTCTAACAGCATTTCATTGGGTACCTGATCAAATGACTGCAAAATAAAACAGCCCTTCTACAGTGATGGTTATTACTGCTACAGAACGTGTGTTGTAGATGCCCCATCCCTGGAGGGGTTCAAGGCCAGGCCAGATGGGGCTCGGAGCAACCTGGTCTGGTGGGAGGTGTCCCTGCCCAGGGCAGGGGGTTGGAACTGGATGATCTTTAAGGTCCCTTCCAGCCCAAACTATTCTGTGATTCTATAAACTGCCCTTATTCATTAACTCCAACCACATTCGATTTCAGAAGCTTGATCAACTTATTCCCTTGGACTTTCTGACCTCACAACAACCCTAGAATTAGAACAACTTGTGTAAACGGAAAAGGCCAAATGGGACATTTTGCACATTTCCATTGCTCTGCATATTTGCTTTCTTGCATGCATGGTGTTCTTGAGAATTAAGTCAAAACAAGTACTCTTTTCCACTGAGATGAATCAACTCTAACACTAACCACCTTAACACTTCGTTAGGGTGGCAGAAATTGGAAATTGGCCCCTACCTGTTCTTGGACGAGTGAACGGCTCCGTGCTTGTGGTATAGCCAAAGCCTGAGAATGAGGGCAAAGCCAGTTCCTTCAGAGCGTGGTGTTATGCCAAATCACCGTGTCCATGATGAGATGATTTCTCATCGGAAGACATCAAAAGTCTTCATTAGTGTTGAATAAAGAGCTTTTTTTTTTTTCTTTTTAATTACATCATTTAAGAAATATGTAATTAAGAAACATAATTGACACTATACCATATCCCGGTGTATTTAAGTTATATCTAATACCTTCCTAGATACAGAATCTTAGAATCACAGAATGGTTTGGGTTGGAAGGGACCTTAAAGATCATCCAGTCCCACCCCCTGCCCTGGGCAGGGACACCTCCCACCAGACCAGGTTGCTCCAAGCCCCATCCAGCCTGGCCTTGAACCCCTCCAGGGATGGGGCAGCCACAGCTTCTCTGGGCAACCTGTTCCAGTGTCTCACCACCCTCACAGCAAAGAGTTTCTTCCTGAGATCTCATCTCAATCTCCCCTCTTTCAGGTTAAAATGGTTACCCCTCGTCCTATCACTCCACTCCCTGATTTTACAGCATCTAAAGCTTGAACGGTATCTCAGATCTGGTTTGAGTCCTCATCCATCACGTTCACTTACCAGCTACACCGATTTATCTCTGCCTTATATGTAATTTGAATGTTTTCAGAGTATTTTCTCGTGCAATGCTTTCTTCTGCAAGTGCTTATTGCCAGGCTAATGCCACAGGAGATCCCTCTTGGGATCTTCCCCTCCCAGGGCTGACAGCCCCATGGAGCTCCCCTAACTTTGTCCAGCCCCAGGACTTTGGGCCACCAGAGGTCTAACCCCCCCGTGAGCGCCATTGTGTCAATTAGCCAGGCTGACCTGAAGTCCTGCAAAACTGGCTGAAAAGCTGGTTCTTAGCATTTAGCTCAGGAGCAGGAAAACATATTTCACAGCTGCTGAAAGCTGCTAAATACCTGCTTTTAATAGGACTAATTTAAAACAACAAACATTTCTTTGGATTGTGCGTTTCTTTCAGTGGCCCAATTAAGGGGGCTGAGTAATGAATGGAGGCACCGCTGGGTGGTGTTTACACTGCAGCGCCCGCCTTGGCAACCTTTTTTTGGTCCCCCCAGGCTGGTGAAGCTGTAAAATGCTTTGTTCCTCACAGCATAAACACTATTATGCCATTATTAGGGTTGGATTTACTTACCATTAAGCAAACGTAAATACTCCCCCCAGTTTGGCACCGGCCCAACCCCAGGCAGGAGCAGAGGAATGTGGCCACAATACGCCCGGTGGGAGGTTTTCTGAGGGAAAGGGGGGGACCACTTTGTAGAATGGTCCCATATTTGCTGCTCTGGTGGGGTCTGGGCTCTTAAAAACCAGCCCCCTCCCCCAAAAAAAAGGCAACAATGAGGGCCAGCAGTTGTCCTCTGAGGCTGGGTCGTGTGGTGGAGATGGGACCTTAGTCATCCTTCCAAAGGCCGTTTCAAAGGCCCGGTGTGTTGAAGGCTTCAGGGACGGTTTGGGAACAGGTTCCTTGAAGAAATTCTTGGTATTTCCTGGTTCCAGGCAGGCTGAAAAAAACACTGTGAGAACGCGGTGGCTTTTGGTATGTCCATTTATGGGCATGAATCAAAGGAACTGCAGGGAGGAAAAAAAGTGGAAAATGAGAGGAAAAATAAGTTAACTGAGCTACTTCCTCTCCCGGATTCTTCTTGGGTTTTGGGCAAAGCCTTACACTGGTATTTCATCCCAGCTTCTCCTTGCTAACTACTTCCATATGGAGGCATAGTACAACATCAGTTAAAGCCACATTTAAGCACCGTTTTTAAAGAACTTATGTTTTTGGTGGTAGGATGCAAAGTCAGAACGCTTGAATTATTACATGTTTAGGTAAGAGTATTACTGTTTCCTTCTCACACTTCATGTCCTTTTCAGTGCAAGGGTACAAGTGCTTACTTCAAAAGTGTGATGTCTGAAAAAGCTGTGCTACGTGAAAAAAAAAAAAAAAAAAAACAACCAAAAACCACCCACAAATCATCTAGTTAGAGCGTGCTATTTCTAGTCCAAAAGTCAGTTTTCTCAGCTGAGCCCCCGTCTTTGCGAGACAAACAACTGGATCCCATTCAAAGACTTATTTGTTCCTGTGTGGTTACGGATCATTAAAAGCGGCTCATTCTTGAAGAGTTTCTTAACTGCTGCTGTCTTTTGGATGTTTCTGAGCTCTGAGGAATCTGACAAATTTCCATCTGGAGAGTCAGAGCCGATTTCATCTGAAAAGGGCTATAATCGCGTCTGTCGTTCCCATCTGCATCGTGTTAGAAAGCTGAGCTGCAAACCCATACACGAGTGTTACGGTACAAAAATCTGAAATATGATGGCTGAGTTCACAAATTATTTGCTACTCCGGTCTCCAGCCACCTCGAATGCCTGCTTAATGATTAATTGGCTATCATTTATTAAACGAGTAGTGACTTTACAGTGGACCAACTGTATTACTAGTATCGCTGGAGATCCGGTTTAAGGAGCTAGTCATTTGAATGAATATAATTTCATACATGAATAAAATATTTTAAAACTACCATAGCAAACCTGCACAAAAATAGAGTTTTCTGAGGATGCAAACATCCCAAAGCAAACTTCCAAACTGAGGTATTTTGGAAGGAATGTGAACCAGCTCCTCTCAGTAAGTAACTTTGGACTTTTGATCTCGAGTTTTTATTCTTGCACCTATGCATCTTAGGCCCAAACAATGAAATCAGGAAATATATTTATGGTTGAAAGGTCCAGGTCTTAACTATCATTTAAGATCCCATGAATTCCACACAAGGGCTCCTTTTTTTCCCAGGATTGAGGCGGCGGAGTCTCCATCTCTGGAGACATTCAGACCCTGCCTGGACACCATCCTGTGCAACCTGCTCTGGGTGGACCTGCTCTGGCAGGGGGTTGGACTGGATGATCTCCAGAGGTCCCTTCCAACCCCACAGCATCCTGTGATACCTTTGAAAGAACATCTTACAAACAGTATGGGGTCTACCTGCACCTCTAGGAGACCTCACAACAAAATATTTAAACTTCTTTACCTTCAGAGATAAAACCTTCAGAGGTCTAACACGTGTGAAATGGTGTAAGATGCTTCTGTCAGAAGACTACACGTGTTCCTGGAAAAAAAAAGGTGTGCAAATCATTATAATGCAGTGGTAGCTGAGATTTATGATCCTTGATACGCTCAAGGGAGAGCAACAGCTTGCTAAAGCAGAAGACTACACGTGTTCCTGGAAAAAAAAGGAGTGCAAATCATTATAATGCAGAGGTAGCTGAGATTTATGATCCTTGATACACTCAAGGGAGAGCAACAGCTTGCTAAACAGCTTTGCAGATGTAGCTTACTTCCTTAGTTTAATTCACAGTGGCGACAGCAAACCACCATTCAACTGTTGTGACAGGAGGTCTCTTCTCTCCTGGTCTGGAAAGCGGTGTGATGATTAGTCAAATGCCAGGCAAAGCAGCTGAACCATTGCCTGCAGCACCAGGCAGAGGATAGGTCACGGTCCCAAGCTGTTTTGGGGGAGCCCCTTTATCGATGGGTGCCAAATTATTGATAGCCCTTCCCAAACTAGACCCCTTCTGCCCCTGGCCCAGGATACAGCCCCCACCGCAGAGGACTGAGACCACAACCCGAGTGAATCTCGTGAGTCATCCATGAGGTTCATGAGGTCAACATTATAAGGAATGGCCATTCATTGTAATGTCTGATAGCAATTTGTAAAAGAACACAGGGCAGGGTTGTTAAATCACAGAATGATATGGGGTTGGAAGGGACCTCTGGAGATCATCTAGTCCAACCTCCCTGCCAGAGCAGGTCCACACAGATCAGGTTGCACAGGAACGCATCCTGGTGGGTTCTGAACATCTCCAGAGATGGAGACTCCACCACCTCTCTGGGCAGCTTCTTCCACCCTCACAGGAAAGAAGTTCCTCCTCATGTTTAGATGGAACTTTCTATGTTGCAATCTGTGCCTGTTCCCTCTTGTCCTGTCCCTGGGCACCACTGAAAAAAGTCTGGCCCCATCCTCCTGACACCCACCCTTTCAGTATTTATAGGCGTTGATCAGATCCCTCCTCAACCTTCTACTCTCTAGACTAAAAGGACCCAAGCCCCTCAGCCTTATAGAGTCATAGAGTTGCCCAGGCAGGAAGGGACCTCCAAAGGTCATCTAGTCCGACCTCCCCGCAGTCAGCAGGGACACCCCCAATTAGAC
The DNA here is from genome assembly GCF_001431845.1 of Calidris pugnax. NCBI lineage: Eukaryota > Metazoa > Chordata > Aves > Charadriiformes > Scolopacidae > Calidris > Calidris pugnax. The sequence continues at coordinate 386,832 of NW_015091012.1, read as the reverse complement.
CAGGTTGCCCAGGGCCTCGTCGAGCCTCTCCTTGAATATCTCCAGGGAAGGGGCCTCAACCACCTCCCTGGGCAACCTGTTCCAGTGCTCCACTACCCTCACAGCCTTTCCTCATGAGAGGCATGTTCTAGTCCCCTCATCATCTTTGTACCTCTGAACAGGCTTGAGCAGCACCATAAACACCCCATCTCTTACAGGTGCTAATCACTAATCCCAACCTGCTGGGTATATTGAGCTTCTTCCTTCTGATCCCAGGAGCTTCTACGGTGATCTCTATGAATGAAGTCTGTGGACGTCCCATCCTGTCCTTGCTGGAACTAGAAATGACAGTTCTCTTGTTATTTGGGGGTGGAGCCAGGGCAGCGGTTGGACAACCAGCCTTTGTGGTTGTATGAGCCTTTGAAGTGTTTCCAGGAGGAACCGAAGGGCTGCATCGCATTCAGAACCTGAAAAAACAGAGAGAAAAAATGCTGGAGAGTCTGAGGGAGCGTTAAGAGCCAGAGGCTGCCCAAAACTATTTCATACGGGACACAAAAAAAAAAAACACCACTTCCTCATGCCAGGAGAATTCCTGGTATTTTTTTTTTTTGAGGAAGGGGAAATGCTTCTCTGGCCTCGTGCGAAGGCACTGGCCAGGCTCCCGGTGACTTCCCCACGGGTTTAGGGCTCTGTGGCCCATCATTAGTCAAAAGCTGGTGTTAACGGCGATTTGCCGCTAATGCCAGCTGAGACCGGTGGGATTGGAAGGTGCTCAGGAAGGATGGACATTTTTCTGAGCTAACACTCTTTTCGCCACCAGGAAATTCCAGCTTGAACTCGTTTGCCTGAAAAGGATTCTTGTTGGAGAGTACGTAGGGTTGAGTTATTGGTTGTTTTTGGTGTTTTGTTTTTTTTTTGAAAACAAGAACTAATGCTTCTAGTGCAAAGGTTAATTTTAAATTCAGAGAATCCCTTCATCTACAGAAAGGGACAAAAGAGAAAAGTCTTGTTATTAATGTATCTACAGAAAGGGACAAAAGAGAAAAGTCTTCTTATTAACATAGGACCCAGCGCAGGACTGAACCTTTCCTTTCAGCTTTAGGGGGATGAGGGAAGGGACTTAAAAACTGTCCCCATGCTCTTTTTTTGCTTATCTGAGAAGACCCAGATTTGGAGCATTACCAAAATGTGTAGCTCTTACAGTGCTTCTTTGGGCCCATAAGAATTTGCATCAACAGACACTTTCCAGCCAGAATTTATGTTAAAATGATTTGGTCCCAGTCATCAACCAGGGAGATAACCCAGGTATTTGCCACCTGAGCTCAGTGCTCCGCCTACGAGACAGTAATAAAGTCTTAATTCAAGTAAAACCACATCAAAATTAGCCCTACTCCGCACGAGGGTTACACCAGAAGATCTTAAGAGGCCCCTTCCAACCTGTATTATTCTGTGATTGTTATACTCCAACTCATTAGCTCTTCACCAAGAATTTGACTAACTTTGGGGCTTCTTTGGCTTCGACTCCAAGAGCCAGGAACCATTTTAATGTAGATACTTCAAAAAAACACCCCAAACCAACCCTTTTTCCTTGGCTTAGCTGAGAACAATTGTTAACCAGTGGAACATCTCAATGCCATGAAGGATGTCACATGGGGTATTTTACCAGGAGTTGAAGGCTACGCTGCCCAGCCAGCTCTTTTTAAAGTCACCATATGTGGTGCATGAGGAACCTGTTGTGTTTTCCACCACCACACCGGGCTTGGCACAGCAAGCCTGGCCCTAAATTCACAAGAGAAACAAGCTTCCATTGGTTCACTAGTAACAGAATAAATAACCATAAATCATTAGCTTATTCCGGAGTGTATGTGCTTCTGGACCAAAAAAAAAAAACCCACCCCATCACTCTATTTTCACCTAGTGCAAAGCCGTAGGAATACGTAAAGTGACAATTCAAAAGATAAATGAAATACCAAGCCATTTATATAAAAAATATAAATACTTTATTTTCAACTAAAAAGGTGCAAACATGTAACTTTTGGTCACACTTCTCAACAAATAAAACTGTCCAAAAAGAGCCATAGTCAAAGAAAGAAACAAATGCTCGAGTGGAAAGGCTGAGGAGCTACAGAAGAGCCATCTTTCTCAAAGCCCACTTGCCCAATAAAGTGAAAAGAGACATGTTTTTACCAGGTAACTGCTTTGTAAGGATACAGGCACCGCAACTCTAACCCTCTCCATGGTGATCTCAAAGCTCCACTTGGCCCAAACCAAGCAATTTCCACCTGAGTATCTATTTCACACTTTGAATGCATTGTCAGACAAGCTTTAGATCCTACCTATCTTGTTCCAAAAAAAAAAAAAAAAGCATTAAACAAAAGGCACAAAACTTTAAATTAATTTAGATAACTGTACAAAATATATATACACACACGGTATTTACAATTATTAATAAAAAGTAGCTCACTGCAGGTAAATTAACCGCCACGAGCTGTCCAGTCTGAGAGACATGATTCTGATTCTTGCTGACCGAGCCACAGGAATCAGAGCGTCAAGAGCTGAAATGTCACTGTCCTGACTGACAGGACACCTTCTCCTCAGCACTTTGCTGGGCGAGGGTTGGCTGGTGCCACCAAACCAGCACCAGCAAAGACGCCAACGGGTCTCCTCCACAATTGCACTACTCGACGAAGCACGCTGTACCGCGTTAAGGGAATTTCTTTCAAAAAAAAAAAAAAAAAAAAGGCTACCATTGAAATTTCAAAGCATTAAACAAAAGGCACAAAACTTTAAATTAATTTAGATAACTGTACAAAATATATATACACACACGGTATTTACAATTATTAATAAAAAGTAGCTCACTGCAGGTAAATTAACCGCCACGAGCTGTCCAGTCTGAGAGACATGATTCTGATTCTTGCTGACCGAGCCACAGGAATCAGAGCGTCAAGAGCTGAAATGTCACTGTCCTGACTGACAGGACACCTTCTCCTCAGCACTTTGCTGGGCGAGGGTTGGCTGGTGCCACCAAACCAGCACCAGCAAAGACGCCAACGGGTCTCCTCCACAATTGCACTACTCGACGAAGCACGCTGTACCGCGTTAAGGGAATTTCTTTTTTTTTTTTTTGCTCAGATCTGCTTTTCCTGCCTTAATTCCCTTAAGCCCTTCAACACCACCTCGTTCTGAAGCTGCGTCTCGCTGTGGTCCCACTGTCCGTTTTACCTTCTTCTTCAAACCACCGTTTGGGGGTCAGTAGAAAAATTTTGTCTTAAAGTCACATGGAGCAGTTTGTTGAAATCGTAAAAAAAAAAAAACACAAAAAAATAAAAATAAAAAATAACAAAACTGATTTAAATACCTTGTGCTATTGAATCATGTTTACAAAATGAGATGCAAATCAGTTCAAGTTGAGAATCTAGTTAAGCGTTCTCCTCCCGGGCTTTTACGCCATGTCTCCGTACATCTTTCTGTAGTACAGAGACTCGAAGATGTCGTTGTCCCCGGGGCAGTTGTAGTGGCAGGCGCAGGTCTTGATGAACATCATTTTCCTCTTCATGATCTCCCCGTCGGGGCACTTGAACTCCACGGGGAGGGTGGCCGTTCTGTGGGGGGTGCAGCAGCGCCCGTCGGTGCAGACGCCGCAGAACTTGGCCCTGTAGGTCTTCACGCTGGTGCAGCCAGACAGCTCAAACTTGACAGGCTTGGAGATTTTGGGGGTGCGGATGCACTTTTTGCCTTTCTGTTAGGACACAAGGACAACAGAACACCTTTAGAGGGCAGGCTGTCACCCAGCACTAAGCTCAGGGCAAGCAGACAGGCTAATCCTTATTGCATCTTCATTAAGGATCTTACATAGTGCCATAACATGGTGTGACAGAAAATTAAGGGCATTTAATTGTAAACTATTCACCACCGGGGCACTCAAACCTCAAGGTAATCCACCCGAAAGCAACTGGCTGTCAAAACTGCACATTTTTTGGTTAAGACACTGGGTTTTTTGCTAGGAGATGGAAGCATCCGAGTAGATCATACATAAATATAAGACTATTTACCTTGATGTTCTCCTCCAGGTCTGCTTCGCAAGGTCGGACCATGCAGAGTCTACTCTGCTTCTCCAGTCTGCAGAAGGCATTATCATTGGTGACCCTGGTGGAGATGCCCATGCCGCAGGTCTTGGAGCAAGCGCTCCATTCGGTGGTCTGCACCAGGCAGTTGGCACGCATCATGGTTGGGTCTGGACCGTAAGTATCTTCCAGTCTGTAAGCTGCAGGGGACAGACAACCAACCAGGATGAGACCACTGTCCGATCCTGGTCACTGTCCTCATCCTGTCACACTCTGCTAGAGGCTCTCTTCCCTTTCCTTAGAAATTCAGACAGCCCCATCTGTGGGGAAACCCCATGAACTGCTCTGGTCCAGCTTCTGTGGTGCCCTGTGTCAACGCCTCCCACTGCCTTCAACCTCCATGCAGGAGAGACCTGTCATCCACATCCCATTCTTGGGCCTTTCACTACAAAAAAATAGACATTGAGGGGCTGGAGCGAGTCCAGAGAAGGGCAACGGAGCTGGTGAGGGGTCTGGAGAATGGGATCTTATGAGGAGTGGCTGAGGGAGCTGGGGGCGTTCAGCCTGGAGGAGGCTGAGGAGAGACCTTCTGGCTATTTACAACTACCTGAAAGGAGGGTGTAGCTGCGGGGGGAGCTTCTCCCAAGGAGGCAATGGGACATGAGGTAAATGGCCACGAGTTGAGCCAGGGGAGGTTCAGGTTGGATATTAGGAAAAATTTTGGCACTGAAAAGGTTATTAACCATTGGAATGGTCTGCCCAGGGCAGTGGTTGAGGCACCATCCCTGGAGGTATTCAGAAGATGGGCAGACGTGGTGCTGAGGGACATGGCTCAGGGATGGGTTTTGTCAGTGTTGGGCTGACAGTTGGACTGGATGATCTTTAAAGCCCCTTCCCACCCGGGAAATCCTATGGTTCTAAGAGGGGACCCCCCCCACCACTCACCAGCCAGAGCAGGTCCCACGGCCGTCTGCTCCTTGGCCTCGTCGCACACCCACTCCTCGCAGCACTTGCCGGGCAGCTTGACCCGGCGTGGGTAGGGGCAGTCGGGGCTGGGCAGGCGGACGTCCATGCTGCAGAGGGGCACGCAGCCCACCGCCCCGTCCAGGCAGGTGCACTGGTACTTGCAGCTGCTCTGGAAGGACTCCCCGCTCCGGTACACCATGCCGCCGAAGACACACGGGGCGCCGTCCCGAGCTGCGAGGTGGCGGGGAAGAAGGAGGCTGTGAGGCGATGCCGGACCCCCAACCCCGGCTTCCCCCCCATCCCCAGCCCGGCGGGGACCCCCCCCTCCATCCTCCGTCCCCCAACCCCGGGATGGCGGGCGCCCCAAACTCACCGGTGCAGACGCCGATGCGGCGGTTGGCGGGGGAGCCGAAGTCGCAGAAGAGGCCCTTGTGGTGGTCGCAAGGGTCCCGCTCGGTGCAGAGCTCGCCCAGCTGCTTGGCGCAGACCCGGCAGCAGCCGCAGCCGTCCAGCACTAAGGAGACGCCGGCGGGGCAGCTGGGGCCGGGCCCCGCTCCGCACTGACACTGCCCGCTGCACTCCTGGCCCTGCACCTCCTGCCCGGCGGCGGCGGGGAGAGAGGAGAGAGGGAGGGAAGAGAGAAAGGGGGAACGTCAGGACGGCCGCCGGCACCGCACCAGCCGAAGGGGTAGGGATGGCGGCGGGGCGGGCGGAGGGACGGACGGACGGTGGCGGCTCTTACCGGGCTGAGGAGAGCGAGGAGAAGGGCTACGGCGAAGCTGAGGGAAGCCATGCCGCTGCGGTTCGTCGGTTTGGTGAGGGCTGTGGCGGCGGAGGGGAGCGGCGAGTCGATCTGAGGTGCGCTGAGGTGAGGCGAGTTTCCCGCCGGGCGAGTTCTCCTCAGCGGGGCCTGTGGCTGCTCGGCCGGGATGGATCCTCCTCCGCTCCGCTTCTTCCGATGCCGGCTGGAGGCGGGTAGGGAAGGAAAGGAAAGGAGGAAGGTTTATGAGCCGGCTGCGTGTGATTGCTGTGAACCGCCGGGACGGCCGTTCCCCTTTTTATAAGGCGGCGGCGCCAATGGGCTGAATGGAGCCGC
>NW_015091012.1:279452-380714 GCF_001431845.1 Calidris pugnax | reverse complement strand
TCACCCTGATGGTTTTTAAACCTGATTCACCGCCCCTGCCAAACCCCCCCCCCCCCAAACCCGTCCGACCCTCCCAACCTCCCACCTCCGGGGACGGGAAGAGGGGGGACGGTGGCCGGTGGTGGCTTTTTTGAGGGTGGAGGGGGGAATCCCTCATGACCAGTCCTCAGTTTCGCCCCGAGCCCCCCGGGGAGTGTGTGTGTGTGTGGGGGGGGGTGTTTGTGGCAACCTCAGGGTGCCCGGTGGCCAACGGTCTCGGTGCTTTGGTACCAGCCAAAAAAAAAAAAACCAACCCCCCCCAGGTATTAATTACGCTGCCGGGTATAAATTGACACTGTGTACCACTGAATCATAGTGAATATTTGTGATGTGTTCCTTCCCTAATAGATGCTCTCTATGAATAGAGAGAGAGAGAAGCGCCTATTTACTCTGAAATATTTGGCACGGCGGAGGGAGTCTGAAGCGTGGAAGAAGTGGCTATTATTTTTCCCACTGCCTCTGTGTGTGTGTGTGTGTGTGTGTTTGTGTGTGTGTGTGCAGCTGTCATCTCTGAGCAACACGTTCCTCCTCAGCACATCCCTGCCCTCGCCCGTGGTCCACCCCAGGGATGACAAGGAGGAGAAGAGGCCGAGCCAGCCACCCCGCTCTGCTGAAATCTAAGTGTTGTGGTTTGTATTCCACCCAAAACCCCAAGACCTAAGCGTTGTGGCTTGTATTAAATCATTGCAGATAACTGTTATGGTTTTCTTTCTTTTTTTTTTTTTTTTATGGTTCTTCCCCCCACCTCCCCCGTGTGTCATTTGAATATTCAGTGATGTCATGTTGTTTGACCTCCGCTTTAAGGGCCAGGAATGCCAGAGTTTTGGCTTTTGACCTGTTGCAGTGTGTTAGTGTTTAATGAGGGAGACCGGCTTAACGCATCTTGCTAAGCAAACTGAAATCTGATGGAGATCTTCAAAGGCACCATCCTTTCCATGTAGGCTTTCTCCTGCTGTCATCCCTTCTTCCCATCCCTCCATACGTAGACATACCTCTGGGCTATGATACAGCAATATGTGTGCACAGGATTCTGGAGGGAAAAAGAAAGGGTTTTCATGTAAAACCCCAGTAGGATATATTGTACTGTAAAACTGCTATTTATATTCTGCCACCATGTACTTTGGCTGGTAAAGTCATTTGGATACTCGTTTCTTCTACTTGAAATTCTCCATGAAAAGAAATGAGATTGGCTCTGAAAGAATTTAAAAAAAAAAAACAACAAAAAACAAAATCCCAGAGGAACAGTTATGGTAAATAATACATGTTCCTAAACCCATGAGGCCTCCTGAAATCTGTATTTACTCAAAAGACTCCAATGGCCCCAGTGCTGGGTAAATAATGTGTACCAAACTATGTATGACATGCATACCAAAATGCAAATGTAACCAGGTAAACAGAATGCCTTTTTTAAATGCCTAAATATGGTAGGAGAACATCAGAGAGAGAGAGGCTTCTAGACATGTTTTATAACTTTCCATGTAAGAGGTTTTTTCAGAGAAACAATTTTATTAAACAAAACCTAAGAATCTCACTGACAGAAAAAGTATGTTTAAAAGTAACAAACCACCAGAAAGTCAGGAAATCCAAAATTAAAGGATAAATCTGTCCTAAGTCCTCACACCGCCGGCCAAGTACAGCAAGCCCCATCCACTTGCTGCCCTGAGAAAAGAAAAAAAAAGACTTAAATAGGCATTTGGACTTAAGAATTAAGTGAATTGGTGTGAATTGGGCATTAGCCCACTGAATGTCAAGCTGTACCTGCCCGTGGTAGTGGGTGGGGGCGAAGGGGACCTGGAAGCAAAGGTGGCTCTTTCAGAGTCCAGTTGGGTTTTTGTCTTGTCCTTTCTGGTGACAAGACGCCATGGGTTGGAGGAGTAGGTCTTGGCATCGACGCAGAAAACGGTTAAAATGCACTAATTTTGACTTCCATGCAGGTGTTTATACAGCACATGCTTTTAAGATAGTATATTTTTCCTGCTGAAACTAGGAATTCGCTACAGCAGACTTATTTACACAGCTATATACGGTCTGTGTGTGTCTACATCAGCTTTGGTTGGTATAGTTCCTTTGGTGAAGTCTTGTAAAATGTACAGGTGTGGATATGCTACATTCCTCTCTTGTGTTTTTCCTTCTTTTTTTTTTTTTTTTTTTTTTTTTCCCTCTCCTTCCCCCCCCCACCAAAAAAAAAAGTCACTTGATCAGATATCAGACATACTGAAAAGCTGGCAAGACTACAGGAAAGTGGCTAGACTTGGAGTGTTTGTGTACTTAAAGAAAGAATCTTGCACATTTTCAACTTTCAGTCACAGATTTTTTTTTTTTATTTTTTTTTTTCTAAGAGCAATTGGAGGTCTGAGCCAGCCCTCAAAGCGGAAATCAAAAGCTCCCAGAGAAACATACCCCAGGAATGTGAATCTGATCCAAGAACCATACGCAATGCACATACAGTACTGTCAGTCTTATAGGAAGTCTGGCCATATACGGACATCTGGACCCCGAGCTGTTTATCATCATGATAGGCTTCTAGCTGGCTTCAAACATTTCTGGCTTGCCTCGGCTTCAGGACGCCAATTAGTTCCTTTCCCAAAATGCTCACCAGGATATTTTTTTAAAAAAAATTGTAATAAATATATCTCCAAAATCCTGAGAGGTCTAGTTAAAGTTACGCTAGTAGACTTTTGCTTAAAAGGCAGATTCCAGGCAAGACTTGCTCTGCTAGCTCAGAAATAGACACAGAATAAAAATAACGAGATTTATTCCATCGTGAGTGTGGTTGCCTGGTATTTGCCTTTCTTAGAAGTCATCTGGTAACTTATTCTATGTATCTGTAGGCATAGAAAGTGCTCTGAAGCAGACTCCTTGCTGGACTTTTGCTTATTCTTTTCTGGAGGGAGGTGTGAGCTGATGAATCAAAAAAGGCAAAGTGAAATAGGGAAAAAACAAACAAACTTCAATTCCCAGGAGGTGTCAGGCGAGTTGTCCACATTGTGCCATTTGTGTTGCTTCGTTAGAGCACTGTTAGCTCTCCTCCAAAGGGAACCACAGGAAGAAGAAGAAGAAGAAGAAGAAGAAGAAGGTGGCTGGGAGGAGCAGTTGGATGGCGTAAGGCCTATGGAAATGTTTGCTGCTCAACTGGTGGACCCAGTCCAAGTTCCTCGAGATACTGGGTCAGATTCTCTGCTGGCGTCAGTTGGGCAGATTTCACCGAATGCAGTGTTGGCCATCAAAATACTTGGACTTGAGAAGTCCAAGTCCATTGAGCTGAAGTATGAACAAAGCAAAACCATCAGATGCAAAGCAAAACCATTAGCAGATCCGAGTTCTGTTGTTTTCCGTAATCATCATTATTTCAACTTATGTCCTTTATGTTCTAACGTGTAATATTTTGTTACTTCTAGAGTCACCAAGAATACTTCTTTAAGCTTTTGGCTTCGTTCTTAGAAAGTAGCTGTAGGTTGTTGGTTTTTTTAGGAACGTGTGTGGTCTTAAAGCAGCAAAGTGATTGCTGGAAGAAGAATAATCTAAATGGGTATTCAAAGCACTTGTAACACTGTATGAAAGAGAGATCATAAGCCAAGGTCCTTTACCTACCAACCCTCAGGTCCTGTATATCTGATTTTATTCCGTAGGGAGCAGCATTCACTCCACCTGTGCAGAGGTTTGGCTGTGTCCTGGACCTGTGTCATAGGATTTTGTGGGGAAGCGTAGAGCCCTTCCACAAATCATGAAGGTGAGTAAAGGAGGGAAGAGACCTTCCCTTGCTTATTTCTCAGATTTGACTTGAGGTTTGCAACCTCTTGCAGTAGTAAGTGTGGGACTTGCAGTGAGTCACTAACCACTCCATTGACAATTATTCTATAAATGGTTAACGATTCATAAAAAATGAGCATCGCTGGCTGGAGAGGAAACCTGGTCAGCGACTTGATTCAGAACATCCACCAGAAATCCTCTGATGTCCCTCTTTCAGAGGAACCACTTGGAAAACAGCTGGAGGAAGACTTCCTCCCACTCGTGTCACAGCTTGTGTGCGCAGGGATGAATCAGATCTGCTTATTCTAAAACGCATGTGATTTTATTTTCAGTTTTTCGCCCTGTTTCTCTCAGATCTGTTGGGGTAAGTTTTGAGGTTTTGTGGGTTTTTTTCCCCCCAAGCTGAGAGACATCGATTGTTTAATTAAGACTTGACCAGATTAGAAATTTCACTTTAAAAATTACAGTTTTCTCTGCCATAGAACATGGGATCTCTTAATTTATGTCGTAGCTGCTGTGGAGAAGCAGAGGCCTGTGGAGAATCCTGTGGGAGACATTTGTCCATAGGGTAGGATTGAGATTTGTACATTGGGGGGTGATGAACAGAGCATTTTCTTGTGGAGAGAGAGAGAGATCACTGTAATATTTGCCCACTTTTTGATGCAGCCTGAGTATAGTGTAGTGTGGGCTTTTTGTATTTACATGGAAATACAAAGTCTCTTTTCCTGAGAAACTGGAGGGCTTGTAACACACTGCATCAGCTGACCTACAGAGGAACATAATGTCCCTCAACTTATTAACGTAGGATTTTAGAAATCACTTGATTTTTCAGGAAAATGGTTCTTCCCTGTGGTTCAGCTGCCAGCTTGGCTGGCTGATGTTTTTTTTTTTTGTTTTTTTTCCAGCAAGTGATGTGTGGTATGTGACCTGTGTAAATACATCTGTACAACTGACGCAGATGGGGGAAACTAGGATGTCACCTACAACAGCCAAGGTGGCTTCCTTATTGATCCACGGATGTGTGTGAAATTTAGCAACTACTGGCCCGGGTCTGAAAACCATCTTACACTGCTCATCTCTCTGGTGGTGCTGGGAAATTCTCTGTCAGACCTTTTTTTTCACAGGGAGCTGAGAAGAGGAGGTACTCGAAGAAATGTGCCTTGTTAGGGAAGTGGGGGACATTTCTAAGAGATTTTGATTTCCTGAAGGAACCAATCGAGGAAACTCAGTTGTTTCAAACAGCAGTGGTCCCAGGTCTAAAATTTACAACCGTGTTGCTACAAATGTCCTGGTGATGAGTGGCTTTTAAGTAATAAGCACCAGGTTGTAAAAGTGGTAAGACTTACACTAACAGCAAGTGTTTCTGAGCATATTACTCCATTTATAACATTTTTATTAAAGGGTTTTAAATAGAAATCAAGGTTAGGTTTTTACTGTACCTAGGTGTTTGTTTTGACCATTTTGGACAACGGAGTCTTTATGAAATTGGAGTCTATGAAGTTATTTGTGGTGCATTTCTTGTGAGGAAGTTACCCGTGATGGATCTTGTGGAAAAGCCTAACCTTAATAGCATGGTAGATGTGTATGATTAGTTAAGATTCAATTATGACATGGGATGAAGAGACAGTTCATCAATTGCCTTTTTTCATTGCTTAAGATTTGCCAAGGTATTTGAACATCCTAAAACTGTCCCAAGCAATGTTCGCCCTGTGAATTAGGACAAAAATTTCAGGTGAGTTTTAAAAGCATATATGAACTAGCCACATCTTTTCCTTTCTCCTCACAGGCACAAGAGGACTCACAAGACACAGAGGGCTGAATTTCAAATTCCCTGGGAAAAGCTTTCTTATTTCACCGTCTTACCTGTAGTGAGACCTCACCTAGACCTTAAATATCTTTTTTCTTCCCTTCACAAATAACTCGTGAAGAGTGATGGTAGAGTACATGACTTGGGAAGCGTGCTTTGTATTTCTACTTTTTGGGGTTTTTTTGCCATCAAGCTGCCACAGGGGGGAGTAGAAGTTTGGAAAGGACAGTGCTGCCCAAGAAGCCACCCGGGCAAGAGTTGTTGCATTCCTGGTGCAGTTATCCCAGAGAAGAACGGGCACAGAAGCAGCGTGGATGTGCTAGGAATGAAAGGGTTGGTTGGAGGAAGGAGCTGCAGGGTTTCTGCAGCTGGGACGGGCCGAATGCTTCGCTGCTGTCGCAAAACCACGCTGTTTTTCTTATTCATTCCAACCGGCTTTTCGGTTGGAAAAGGGGAATGTGAGTGAATTGTTTTCCTGCCTCGGGAGGGAAGACGACGTGTGGGAGTTGTACAGTATTTGCAAAATCCCTGTCGTTCTGACGAAAGGCTTTTCCCACGTTAGGACTATTGGCTAATGAAGAAAAAATGTGAGGCAGAGGCAAAGTGTCCCTGCAAGGCCAGGGAAGTTTGGCCGACTTGATAGGAAGGGGTTGTTCTTGTTGGGACTATTAGCCTTGGTGAAATCTGCTTTGCCTGCTTAATGCAGGAGTAGCTGGACTCTCTGTGGGTCCTGTGCAGCGAGGATGAGGAGGGAGGGTTTTACGACCCAGCGAGGTCTGGATGATGCTCTTCTGAGCACCTTTGGATCCCCATCTCCTTTTTTCCTGGCCCCGCTGGGCTCAGGAACGGGCTGTTTTTGAGGGGCACAGAGGAGCCATTACATGTTTCTTGCTTTTCCAGGTTGGAGTTGGGGAGTTTTAACTTACGACCCAGCGAGGTCTGGATGATGCTCTTCTGAGCACCTTTGGATCCCCATCTCCTTTTTTCCTGGCCCCGCTGGGCTCAGGAACGGGCTGTTTTTGAGGGGCACAGAGGAGCCATTACATGTTTCTTGCTTTTCCAGGTCGGAGTTGGGGAGTTTTAACATTGAACAATCAAGTCAACCTGTTTTTTTGTGAAAGAATGAAGTAATTTTCAGGAATTACTTACTGATGAGGAAAGTAACCGAAAGGATTGACTCAGGCACGTTTTCTTTTATATAATCCTCTGGATCCAAGGGCACAGATCTGTAATGAAATAGAGTAACCAAGAAAAAGGAAGAGTTAAAGATGCACGTTTTCTTTTATATAATCCTCTGGATCAGAGGGCACAGATCTGTAATGGAGTAAGCAAGAAAAAAGGAAGAGTTAAAGGAGAAATGCAAAACTGATGTTTATGTTTCTCTAACCTACCATGAGAAATAACAATGCTGTGTATTGCTTGCTAAATATGCTATTTTAGAATGCAGAGGGAAATATGGCAAGCAGGTCTTTGCTTTTGATTTTAATGGCAAAAGTAGGATGGGAAGGAAAACAATTATTTGGGTGAAATATTTTGCTGTGCTTTTTGTACGTCTGTGGTTCCTGAACTAAGAAATGCAAAACTGATGTTTATGTTTCTCTAACCTACCATGAGAAATAACAATGCTGTGTATTGCTTGCTAAATATGCTATTTTAGAATGCAGAGGGAAATATGGCAAGCAGGTCTTTGCTTTTGATTTTAATGGCAAAAGTAGGATGGGGAGGAAAACAATCATTTGGGTGAAATATTTTGCTGTACTTTTTGTACATCTGTGGTTCCTGAACTGTTAAACTGATGACAGTTAAACTGTCATCAAAAGGAACCTGGGAGAAACCCACATTCTTTGTGTAGAGCATATTGATAAATCCAGTGCCAGTTCCACAACCGTGTGGCTAAAATATGCAAAAAAAAAGAGAATTAATGGCCCAGTTTCCAAATAAGACATAAGGAATTTGTTTATGCTCTTGGGAGGTTATGTATCTAGGTTTGAATGGAACTATGTTATGTATATTGAAAGTCTCAAGGAATGCAAGACTGGTTTTGTTCAACAATAAACATCTAAGATAACAAGAACATTTATACATTTGGTGAACTTGTGTGTAAACCTCAAGTTTCTTGCTTTTTTCTTAGGGATGGTTGTTACAAGTTCAGGGAGATAAAAATGCAAGCAGGAGAAGATAAAATTAAATACATTCAGAGCAACTTTGAAATTTTCCCTTAGTTCCAATGATGCCTGAGTTATAGAAGGAATTAAAGTCAGAATCATACTGAAGGTTGTAGCCCAGTTTATTGCACTCACCTGAGCTCTTGCAGGAATACAAACCTGGAGAACTCTGACCTGAGTCAGTATCACAGTGTCACGTAAATCACTTTTAAAGACACGCTTCTGTCCCACTCTTCCTAAAGCACTTTCAGCTTGGTTTGTCAAAGCTTTTTCCTTTTTTCCTAGAAAGATTTTTTCCTGAGGAAATTGGCAACCAAGTGTGAGCGTTATAAAAGAAGAGAACAAGAAGGCAGGCGCCTACCAGTGTAAAAACCTAGACCCTGTTAGAGTGGTTTTGCAAAGTACAGTGTCAAGATACTCATTCTGGGCACGGGGTGTGTTTCGTAACATTTGAAGAATCACTACATGTACAAAGACAAAGCCGAGAGCAAAACCAGCTTTATGTGGTTTGTAATTCCAGAACCCTTTCTATGGCTCTTCTGGTTTCATCACTTTATTCTTTTCAGGGAAAAAAAAAATAAAAAAAAAAAAAAGATTTTGAAGTTTGAGAGAAATTGCAGCAATCCTTTTTTGAGAATTTAAGACATCCAACACACTGGGGAGATGTGGTGGCCCTTCTAGTTTTACTCCTCATCAGCGTTTAGGACGAACCGACAGCATAATTGCTGTAGTGTAATTGAATCATTCTTTTAGTTGGAAAGGTATAAATGTGTGTTTCTGGTGCTAGAGGTCACAGTTTCATTCCTGCAGAGGCTCCATTTTACCTGAAGTCCTGAGCTGGTTCATAATCTACTCTTGACTTTTGAAAAAGGCTTTGTTGTCATGATATAATTCCAGCAAGTGAACCATATTCTGTGCTTCCAGCCAAATTAGTCGATGAATGGATGAGGTGCCCAGTTTTTATTTCTTGAAGGCCATCAGGGCAAATCCTGCCAAAGTTACGTTTTTGCTCAAGATTCTTTGTTTTTTCCTGCTTTTCCAGCAGACCAACACAGAGCAGTACATTCTCATCACTTAAGTATTTAAAAAATAAAAGTAAAAAATTAAACGCAACAAAAAAAAGTCAAGGTAGCAAGAAGATATTTACCAGAAGAGCCAAGCTGGAACATAGTTGCAAGACCTAGAGCATATTTGCTACTCCCAGACTAATGCATTAGAATTTTGGGGAGCACTAAGATGGGAATAAGAGGGAAAGTGGAGAGAAGAAATCTCCAAAGATGAAGATGGTAGAGCACCCATAATTCGTGTGATACGGAGCCACTGTATCAACACCAGGAGACTTCTGGTGAAAACAGGCAGTTTTACCTCTCATGATTAATGTCTTCAGAGTAATCCTAGAATCACAGTATGGTTTGGGTTGGAAGGGACCTTAAAGCTTTAAAGATCATCCAGTTCCACCCCCCTGCCCTGGGCAGGGACACCTCCCACCAGACCAGGTTGCTCCAAGCCCCATCCAGCCTGGCCTTGAACCCCTCCAGGGATGGGGCAGCCACAGCTTCTCTGGGCAACCTGTTCCAGGGTCTCACCACCCTCACAGCAAAGAATTTCTTCCAGAGATCTCATCTAAATCTCCCCTCTTTCAGTTTAAAACCGTTACCCCTCATCCTATGGCTCCCCTCCCTGATCCAGAGTCCCTCCCCATCTCTCCTGGAGCCCCTTTAGGGACTGGAAAGGGCTCTAAGGTTTCCCTGGAGCCTTCTCCAGGCTAAACAACCGCAACACTCTCAGCCTGTCCTCACAGCCTGTCCTCAGAGCATCTTCTAGCTCTAGGCAACCCTGCTTTAGCAGGGGAGTTGGACTAGATGATCTCTATGGTCCCTTCCAACTCTAGAAATTCAGTGAAATTCAGTGAAATTCATGGTCCCGTAATGCTCCCCCCTTCAATAGGTGACTCCTCAATCTCTTTCTCAATACGAGCCCAGAGTTAAGACTATTCTTGCCAGCCCAGGGGAGAAGTTTTCATGGGACAGGCCATAGGAGAATGCAGGAGGCTTTTCCATAGGCCATCGAGGGGTCTTATCCATTTGTTCAGCCTGTACATTAGCTTGGATGATGTTGTTAAAATATCTTGCTTTCCAAGCTGGAAAGGTCACTGTGTTTCTTTAGGATATTTTTGGAGATGTTTCTATGGTTTGTCAGATCTAAAAATAAACTGTGATCAACACACTTAAAAATTATGACAGGATTTTTTTTTTTTTTTTTACAAGAGTATAAAAGGCAGTTCAGATTTTTGTTTTTCTCTTCGGGAACCAGTCAGAATTACAGACAGGCTACGGAAATCCCCTTCAGATCTCCAGGACTGTTTTTTTGGGGGTGTGTTTATATTGGAGGGCATCTGCCTGCCAATCTCTTCATCTGTTTTACACAGTTTATACAGCCCATCATTTTCTTAACTGACAGAAAAAGTCACCAGGAACATTTGTAGTCTTTTCTTCTTAAATTTCTAGGCCAACTGGGAAACTTTAATTGAAGTTTGTTTTCATTTTTAGAAAGAGGCATCCTGATGAAATAGACCCTGTGCATGGCTTGCATGAATTTTCAGCAAAATGAAGCTTCAGAAAAAAATTGGAATTGTTTTATTTAACATGTCAGTGCTCTGGGTTGATTTTGGAAGGGGAAAAAATTGGAGGAGTTTTATTTTGCAATTCACTTTGTGTCAATATCCTACTGTTCTTGATTGGTCTGAAAAACACTTTTAAAATTTTCACTTTGAGGGGCTTTTGTAACGTCTGTCACTGTAAGTGGGGTTGAAGAGATGTTTGGAATCCCAGTATTTTTCAAGGACCAGAAAATCCATTTTCTGGCCCAAACCAGGGAATACTTAAAAATTCTCTGATTTGTTTAGGGTCATTAAAGTCTATTGTGTAAAAGTAAATTTGGTAACACAGTTTTACTGTTTCCTATCCCTGTAGCTGTTCCAAAAAGAAATCCCATTGTTGGGAAGGTCTGCAGTTAAAAGCCTTGGATTGGGTAGTTCAAAGGCTCAGGGTTGGACACCAGGGAGTCCAACAGGTAGGGATCTATCACCAATGACTTCTTTGGAGCCCTTCAGGGGTTATTCTGCATCTTCTGTGCTTTTGCTGGAGTTACTTGGTCTTGAGCAACTTGGCCTGGTGGGAGGTGTCCCACCAGAGGACAGGGGGTTGGAACTCCATCATCTTTAAGGCCCCTTCCAACCCAAACCATTCTGTGATTCTACTTGAGTATGGGTTGTAGTTGGGAATGTTGGCTAAAGCTTCTCTACTTGTGAAGAAATGGTACTTTTTCATCAGTGGGGCTGGGGGGGGAAGTTCCTGAGGCACCGAGCAGGGGGGACCGAGTCTGGAGAGAGCTCTTTTGGAGGCCTGAGGGCAGTAAGTCGTTCTCTGATGGTGCTCCCACACAACCTTACCCCCCTCACAGCTGCTTTATAGCCGTTTTGTGTTTACCAAGTTTCATCCAAAGTGGCCCTACAGAAAGGATCTAACACTGAACAGCTCTCCAGAGCAGTTGTAGTTGGGTTTCTGCCACAACCCCTCAAGCGTCTCCCAGAAGGGTGATGACGTGCCAGGGATGTTTTCAGAGGGCTCAAGCGTGGGCTGCGTTACCGGTGCCTGCAGGTCTGAAAGCTGGTGCAGGTTATTCCTTCAGGGGTTTTCCTGCCCTTTCCTAGCAAAGAACAGTGACATTCAGCACTTTTCCTCGTTACCAGGCTCACTCCTTTGCAGACTGGCACAGGGAAGAGCCGACGAGGGAACCTTATCTACCTGCTCTACCACCTCCCAAGGTTTGTAAAGTCCTCCTTGCATTTAAAACTGATTAAAATCCTGTCCTATTTTAAACCCCATCTCCGTCAGGGAGTCTTATCTAACCCTGGCAGAAAAACAGAGGATGTTGCTTCTCATCAGGACAGAGCCTGCATTTAGCTTTCTTTCAAGTGGCGCAATAAAATATGGGACTGGGCTTCAGCTTCCCATGTTTTAAGTCATCTTTTTTAATCCCTGTTTTCATTTTCAAAACTATTTGGATCCGAGAAGACCTTTTTTTTTTTTTTTCTTCCCCTCTTTCCACTTCTGATTTGTTTGTTGGAGCACTGCCTGCTCACCCTATTTGGATGTCAAGAGACTCTCTATTTTTCCATTTCTGGAATAGTCATTCACGACTCAGTATTTCTTGTGCAAACCCTCAGAATTTACAGTGTGTTTATTGGTCTCTCACCAACTGCAGTTTCTCTCTTGTAATATTTTGTTTCAGAGTTTCTCTCAGATACTGTTGTGGAGATTTTGTTCACAAAATAATTTTATTGTAAGCCTAGGAGTGTAAGCCACAGTCTTCCTAAAGGGAAGGGATTTATAGAATTTGTTGAACTAGTAGATTTAAGACATAATTGGTGGGGTAATGCATTTTTTAGTAGTAAATGAGTGTGCAAAAGATACCAGTTGTGCAGAGTGTTGCAGGAATGGGCAGTAAAACACAGCCTTGGTGTTGAAGAGACCACACTCATGTCCTGCTTTGCCAGTTGCCCTGCACAGATTAAGGGCATGCTTGTACCAAAGAGTTGTAAAATCTGGTAAAATAGGAGAGAATAGGAGAACCAATACCCCAGAATGGGTATTTCAGGTAACGTAATTTGAATTTAGAGGTGTTGCAGGTAAAAGGAGAGCAGAGATTAAGTGTGAGATCATGAGAGCTGGAGCTTGGAGACTGGAAAGGGGTTTCCTGAAGAAGGAAGAGTGAGGAAGAGGAGGTGTGTGGCATGAACTGGAGCAGAAATGGCAAGAAAGGAAAACGCCGAGGGGAAGATCAACAAACTGCAAAGCAGGAAACCATCTGGAGGGATGGCTGAAAGAGTGGCCCGTGGCAGGTTTTATACCAGGGCCCATTGCTGTTTTGCTCAGCAAATTAGGTCGGTTCAGGGAAACTTCACAATTGACTCTTTTCTTTTTCACAGCTGTGGAAGTTGAGACCTGGGATGTGCTACATGTCCATGAGAGAGGCCTGGGCCACTGAGGAGTGCAGTGGTGCAGGGGTGGTGGATGGAAATCGGTATTTCTTAAGTCTGTAAAATGCCAAATTGGGTTTATGTGACTGCATTTCTCACCTTACTTCCTCTCTGTCTTCCATCAAAGTGTACAGCTTTGGAATAGCCACTTTTGGGGGGCTGGCTCAAAAGGGAAAACTGCATCTATCCTTGGGTTTGACTGCTACCCTTTAAACTTAATGAACTGGTTTGTTAAATGAGTATAATCATCGTGCTTTAGACATTGCCTAGTTTTAAGCCTCGGCATGAAACGATTCTTTGCTGAAAATCAAGAATGTTTGGGAATCTTTCTTTCCCTGCTGTGGTCCTTTCCTGGGTTTTGTCCAGGCTGTCGTCGGAAATGCGAGCTCCAGATGTATCACGAGAGCGGTCTGTGCTATGTGGCAGCTGCATGTTTCGGAAGAAAATGCTGGAGGAGGTGGCTGAATGTGCGTGTGGGCTTCTGGAGGCTCCTCAGCACCCATTCCAAACTTCCCTTTTTTGGTTGCTGATCACTGATTAGCCCTGTAAAGCGGCACAAACAAGATCGATGGCTTTAACCACTGGAAATGCTCCCTCTTCCGCTCTCACGGTCTCCTTACACTAGAATTTTGTAAACAGCCAGATGCAGTTTTGCTTCCAGAGATCTGACAATCCGGATTTTGGTCCCAACTAGCTATTTCAGGTCAATTTAGACTCTACTGAAAGATGGATTTATAAGGAAAATGTTAACAGATCCTGGCCTTTTGTATCACTGGTGGGAGCCACTATAATAATAATAATAGTGATTTCCTTTAATAGTCTTCCATCAAATGTTCAAAGCAGTAGGTTTTTTTTTTTCTTTGGTGCAAGCATCAAAAACGTGGACAGTTTTGTTTTCTTAAACTTGGACAACATCTGTGTTTCCACCATTTCTGTGGGAATGCAGCGCACCCTTTTCCAATTTTATTAAAAACCACCTCTTTGGCTGAAGCGTGTGCCATCGCAAACACTTTCATTATGTCTCAGATATCCTGTTCTAGGAAGCTGGGGTCTGCCTGTTCCATTCCTCCAGGTCTTTCTGACTGTGAGGAGCATACAAGAGCTGTGTTTTTCCTCTCAGAATGCCTTCAGGTTGTTTGCCTTCCTAACCTAGACATCTTAAGTGTTTCCAAGTAGTTAAATGACTCTCCAGTGACAGTAATGTTTTACTGATACTTACACTGCTTGTTGGCCAGAACCAGAATCAGTTTTAGAGATGATTGTAGTGAGCTCTGACATCTGGAAAAAGTTACCCTGAAACCTGGCTGCAGTTTAGTTCTTTACCTTTTGGGACGAGCCTCTTGCGTTTGATCTGGGTTGGAAATCTTGAAATCAGCTTTGGAAGTGCAAGTGGAAAGAAGGATATAAGAGAAAAGGCAGGGGGATCTCACTCTTTCCATTGTTGTGTTTTTTTTTAGTGGGAAGGCAGGTCAGGCTGAAGGTAAAAGCGACGTCTTAAAATGTGTGCCCGTGTCCTATAGGCAAAGAATTTGATCATAAAATAGTTTTCAATGCCTGACGGGAAGCCTGAGGAGAGATTTGTGCTGGCTCATGGTCTCCCACGCACGGTAAGAAAGTGCTTTCCAAAGGAGGAACTGGCTTTTCTCGGAGCAAGAGAAGGGTAAAAGTTCCTCACCCTCCTCTCCGTTTTGCTTAAGGGTTTGTAAAAAAAAAAGGGATTGGCCTTGCTGACATGAGGCATCTCATGGCGAATGGAAAGAGGCAGGCCGTGCGAGGGAGTGGTCTTATTTACATGGGAACTGTTTTACGTAAGAAGAGGAGGTTGGTCCAGCAAAGGTGTGGTTTTATTTACATCCCATGCTCTTCCCTTAGGATTGGAGGGTGTTCCGAAGGTGTGGTCTCATTTCCATCCTGCCTGGAGCTGCCTTTGGCTCCTCGGGATTCAACCCTTGCCTGTGGCTGTAAAAGGAAGCGAGTGCTGCAAGCAGAATAAAAACGACTATGTGAAAAAAAAAAAAAAAAAAAAACAAACCAAACCATGCCTGTTTTTCCTCCTCTGTTTCTTCTGTGCGTGCATTCCTGCTGGTATGTACCTGGAAGGAGAAGGCCCCGTTGCTGGGGAGAGGGTCTGGGGTCTGTGTAGGTGTGTGTCTGTGTGTTCATGTGTCTGTATGTGTTTGTAATGCCAAGGTGAACACGCCAGGTTCTGTGCTACCCTGGGTGCTGGAAAGTGCTTGAGCTGTTTCTAAAGAAAGGTCAGAAAAGCAGGTTTTTATTCATTGCAAAGCACTCCTTTTTGGGTTTTGGTTTTTTTTCAGGTTGGGTTTATTTTTCTTTTCCTTTTTTTTCTTTTTTTTTCCTTTTAAGGTGCATCTATGTTTCAGAGGTGCTCTGCCAGCTGTGGAAGAATGCCTGCCTTTCTTGTGTGTGCCTGTCACGTTTCACGCAGTCCTTTGCACCAACGTGGACCCGGCATAAGCACCCAGCAGCATTTTACATGATCCCTGGAGTGGGATAGAAGACAACAACCCAGCATACACAGGGCAGTGAGGATCTGGCTCCGCTACCCGCAGTCACCATGCAATGGTCTGTCCCTCCCTCAGCTGGATATAACATATATCCAGCTGTAGAGGCTATAATCAGGAAGAAATTCAGCTCTTACTGGCCTCTCTCTGCATTTACTTTGGGGCGCAGCTATGTTTTTAGCAGAAGATGGACCAGGGGAACTCCTCGCGTGTGGATTGTGAACACCCAGACAGCCTTCAAGCTGCTGTTGACTTGGCCGGATTGAATTTACTGTGAGTCCTCTTGTCCTTCCCCATTTTTTTTTTCCAGCCGTGGCTGATCAGGACCCACCTGGGTCAGTTCTGGGCAATAAGAAGGGCAGAAGGCGGAGGAGATGAGTTTGCTGATTTATTTTTTTTCATTTATTTTTTTTTTCTTAAAAGGAAATTAAAGTATCTTGAATCTTCAACAGCTTGATGATTGGTCCACCCGCACGTATGTGAGCATGGGTTATTTTCAGAGAGAGCACAGCTGTGGTGTTGCTTTGGCCGTGGGTAGAAAGTGAGAGGAGAGCCCCTGTGACGTGAAGCTCTGGTTTGTGACTATGTCTGGAAGCCCCGAACGCTGATGGAGCTGCCACCATTGCTCTGGGATGGACTGAGACCCCTTTGCTGCGACACGCCAGTGCTCAGCGCAAGAAGAAGGTGCCTCCAAGAAGGTGGCCTCATGTAGGGATGTGCAGGTCGCAATCCCTTTCTCTAATTCTTCTCGCTGCTGCCTCTGCTGCCTCCTGTAACCCATCTGTGTGGGACAGCCTAAAGATACTGACGTTTTTAAGTTACAATCAGAACTCCTTTTCAACTTTAGATAACCCTAGAGGCCTTCAAAAACACCTGGCGATGAGCTGCTTCTCCTTGTCCCACAAAAACTTGGTGAGACTGGAAGTCCAGCTGTCTGCCCCACTCTGGGTTAGGAGAAGAAAGCTAATGAAATATTTCCCTTCTTGTCTGTAACCAAGGCAAGCTGAGGTACACAAAAATCGTTGCCTGCCAGCCCAGCGCAGGAGGAAAAGTGCCTGGCATTGTGTCCCTGGATTGCAGACAGGGGCAGGAGAGCCAGAAAGTTTGTCTTCAGGATCCCTTGCACGTCCTCTGGGGCTGCAGCCGAAATTTTGAAGTGACACATAGGTGTTGCACAACTTCCCAAGGCAGGTCCTGCAGACGGCGTGAACCAGGCGAGGGATACGTGCTGAGGACACCAGTGTAAATTTAATTTTTTTTATACCCGAGGAGCTGACTGCTCTAAACTGCCGTGGCAGAAGCTGCGTAAGTTCCCCTGGGCTGTGTGTTAATGCTGTTCTGCTTCTCCAGAGCCAAACTGGGCTGTTTAAACAAGGCTGGTGAATCCCTACACTGCCCTGCATTCACGGCTGAGGCTGCGCCGAGAGACATATGCCTCATTTTTAAAATTGGCCTGGGTTCCAAAACACAAGGGTGCTTTATGAAACTTTCTGGCTTCCTGATCTTCCTCTCCTCCTTGAACTTTCCTCCCTCTTTCGTCCCCCTGCAGTGCGCCTGGGCAAACACTCTGGTTAGATCTACGTGGGCAAGAGAAGGTGTCTGGCCCCGATGGCAGCTCTCTGATGAACCTCCAGGAGCCGGTCCCCACCTCCCAAATGAGGTGACACCCCTCTAGCTGGGGGTGCATACGCCAAAATACATCATTTCTTCTCTCAGTGGCAAAGAGGTCAAGCTCATAACTTAAGGAAAAAGGGATCTGGGGGAGATAAGAGTGTAAAGAGACGTTACTGCAGTTCTATGTTTGGAATCGGTTACATATGTGTGTGGTAACCCAAATGATGGGTGGACTGCTCTTTCCCATTACCATAATTACATTTCCTTTCATAGCTAGGGCTGGGGACGCATCCAGACATTGCAGGGCACATCAGTAGATTTAGTGTGGCTTGCTCAGCCTCCCATTTATCAGACTATGTCCCAATTATGTTACATTTAGGAAGCAGAATAATTTTCTGGTTATAGCACACGAAATTTGTGGCGTTCTAATCCTAGTCATCCTGCTGCGTGACCTTGGAGAAGTTGTTTTACTCCTCTTTGATGGTAAAAAATTAACTCGCCCCATGGATGGATTTTAATACCATGCTACGTTTAAAAAAAAAATAATCTGAAGCTAAAGTTAGCCTTCTAAATCCATATTTAGGGGCTAAATGGGGCGATTTGTTTTTCACAATCCTCAGCACCCAGTAACTGTCTCCCACCCAGGCCAGCTAGAGATTTTGGGTGTTGGGCAGTTTGAAAGACGAAGCAAAAGAAGAGTGAAAGAGGTGGCTTGTGTGCATGGGAAGAGGAGCTCACTGATGTGGCCTGAGGCAGAGACAGCAGTGGGGAGAGATGGGTGGGATTAATCTCCCTAATTTTACCAGCTAAAAGTAGGGTGTCTGCCTTTAGGTTGGTTGTTTCAGAGCTCTTAACTGGACCCCTTGGTTCAGTGGATCCTCTCAGTGGGGACAGAAGAGCATCCTCCAATGATGAGGGAAGTGTAGGGCGCTGCACGTGGCGAGGAGTGACCCCCTGCACCAGGACAGGTTGGGGGCTGACCTGGTGGAGAGCAGCTCTGAGGAAAAAGACCTGAGAGTCCTGGTGGACAACAGGATGACCATGAGCCAGCAATGTGCCCTCAGGGCCAAGAAGGCCAATGGCATCCTGGGGGGCATCAGGAAGAGTGTGACCAGCAGGTCGAGGGAGGTCATCCTGCCCCTCTGCTCTGCCCTGGGGAGGCCCCATCTGGAGCACTGGGTCCAGTTCTGGGCTCCCCAGTTCAAGAAGGACAGGGAACTGCTGCAGAGGGTACAGCAGAGGGCTACAAAGATGATGAGGGGCCTGGAGCATCTCTCTGATGAGGAGAGGCTGAGGGACTTGGGTCTTTTTAGTCTGGAGAAGAGAAGGCTGAGGGGGGATCTGATCAATGCCTATAAATACTGAAAGGGTGGGTGTCAGGAGGATGAGGCCAGTCTCTTTTCAGTGGTGCCCAGTGACAGGACAGGAGGTAGTGGGCACAAACTTGAACGTAAGAAGTTCCACCTAAAGATGAGGAGGAACTTCTTTGCTGTGAGGGTGGCAGAGCCCTGGCAGAGGCTGCCCAGAGAGGCGGTGGAGTCTCCGTCTCTGGAGACATTCCAAACCCACCTGGACACGTTCCTGTGCGACCTGCTCTGGGTGATCCTGCTCTGGCAGGGGGTTGGACTAGATGATCTGCAGAGGTCCCTTCCAACCCCATGTGATTCTGTGATTCTATAAACATCCTGCCCACCCATCCAGACATTGGATGAGTTCTCCTCCACAGATGCTCAGCTCTGTCCATGGAGTAAAGTGCTTCAGAAACGCTTAGACATCTTGCTCGGGCTCCTGCTGTTTGTAAAGTCAGCGGGTGTCTTACGGTGCCTTAGGTAGGTCCAAGAGCGTGGCAGAGCAGCTCGTGGCTGTGGAGAACGGTGAAACCCCATCATGGGCCTGAGGAGTCGGGCTGTGAAAGTTATGAGCAAGTGAAAGCCGGGAGAAAGAGTTGAGTCTCGCCAAGGAAAAGGAAATATGAACTCGACTGTAGTCATTGAAAACCTATTCCGCATCGATGGCGTGGTTTGTTTCCACCGGAGAGCTTTGTTCTTCTGGGCAGTGTTTAAGGAGGAAGATTAATTTTCCCACGGGAGAAATAAGCTTTGAATAAGTCGGCTAAAATGGATTGTTCTTATGTGCAGCGCGCATCTATAGGAGAAACAGAAGACGTTTACATGCTCCCTGAGGAGGAACCATGACAAGCAGACAATTAACCAATTCCCCCCGGATCCCAAGGTTTAAAGAGCCACGTAATGGCTTAATTGAGTAGAGTTGCTGAGAGTGCGGCGCTGCGCTGAGATTCGTGCTGTGAAGAGTGCGATTCCCAGAGGCATCCATCAGGTTTTAAAGAATTGACTTTCCATGCTAATTGACCCAGATGTGCTTGATTTTACCTCACAATCTCCACTTCATTCAATTACGGGTAAAGAGAAGGGAAGGAGAAAAAAAAAGGATTCCATTTGTCTCGTGTACTGTGTTAAAAGGAAGCTTTCCTAAAGCAACATTTTGTGGCGCTGAACAAATTGTTCGACTTCAACTGGAGCGACATTTATTCCACTTTTGGGGTTTTTTTTTTATCTTTTTAAGTGCCGAATGACCGAGCATCTATTTTCTATGGACTAGAGAATATTCGTTAAGCCACTCTGCTTGGCAAAGGAAGCACAGGCATCTTCACCAGAAGAATGAGGGCAGTACAGATGGATGGACGGTGTCTGACCCCTCTGACCAGCACAGCGTGAGGCCCGAGAGCTCTCATGGCTTGGGGCCAGGGGGGGGACACGCTGGCCCACCCGAACCATCAATACATGAAGAAAAAGAAAAAAAACCTCACGGTTTTGCTATTTTTATCTCCAAGAAGGCAAGGAGCCAAGTTTGAGGAATAGGCTTTGCAGTGTGAGTTAGCAACTGAGCTCTTCCACGCACCGGGCCAGTAGGCACCTCGTTTTGGCAAGCTATGGTCACCTTTTATGTGTGTGTAAATGCCCCTCGAGTACAACGAGCAATTAGTGCAAGACTGAGGTTCCCAGTGCATTCTGTGTGTGTGCAGAACCCTGGGTTTTGTTGCTTGTCACTTCAAAACTCTTTATTTGCCCAGAGAAGCTGTGGCTGCCCCATCCCTGGAGGGGTTCAAGGCCAGGCTGGATGGGGCTTGGAGCAACCTGGTCTGGTGGGAGGTGTCCCTGCCCAGACCACTCGATAATCTTCAAGGTCCCTTCCAACCCAAACCATTCTCTGATTCTACGATTATATGATTAATTAATTTAGAAATCAAGTATCTTTGTGTGACCTTCCAACCCAAACCATTCTCTGACTCTACGATTATATGATTAATTAATTTACAAATCAAGTATCTTTGTGTGGTAGGGAGTGAGCCAACCTCTCTAGCTACATTCCTGGAATACCACTGGAGTCTTTCCTCGGTAAGGAAGCTGCTTTCTACCTGGGTTAGGGATTTCAAGCTTGAACCAGCGAGAAGGCACGTCGTGGAGCTTCTCTCCATCCACATCTCAACAGGCTGCCTACCGCTGAAATCTGTGGGGTTAATCTGAGTTTACACCATTCTTCAGGGAGCCGAATTTAGCCCCCAGTGCTTGTGACTAACCATATTCTGTACCAACCAATCAAGTTACAGAGCTCTGCTGTGACGTGGAGGTGTCCAAGGAGTTTCCATCTTTGTTAAAAGTTGTATGCCATATATGGCCAGTTGTGTTTTTTTTTTTTCTGCTGCTGTTTTCTTTTTTTTCTCATTTTTTTTTTCCCTTAAGAAGGCTCTCCTCCAAACTGCTGAATCATTTTGCAGCCGTAGACTTGTTGATTTTTCAGCGCTTGAGTCATAGCTGAGCTTCTCTGTGTGTCAAGCTGTGAAGCCACACGTGGGCTCAGCAGTTTGGCAACCGCCGGGAAGGGCTTTGGCAGGATCATGTTCGCAGTCCAGATGTTGGATGGTTCAGCCGCCGCGTACAGCACGTTAGAACAGAGCAACAACACGGCTGGAGGTTGCTGTTTACTGCCCTTAATTTAAATCCCTGGGTTTGCACTCTTCTTGATGATTTAGCCTGGATGTTAAGGAGCGGATGGCTTTAGGGCCGTATCCCGTCCTAGAAGAGAGTCTCATGTAACGTCCCCAAACGCAGTGAGAAGCCTCTTTTGGGGGCTTTACACTTGCGTTCTTCCTACCAAGGTCCACCATGAGGAGTTGTCCCAGTGTGGCCAGTTTAGGAAGCCAATTATAGATATATTCAGGATTAACAAAAACCATCATAGTCCTGTGGCACCAGTAATAGGTGAGGGGCCTGGAGAACAAATTCTATGAGGAGAGGCTGAGGGAACTAGGCATGTTTAGTTTGGAGAAGAGGAGGCTGAGGGGAGACCTCATTGCCCTCTACAACTACCTGAAAGGAGGTTGTAGAGAGGCAGGTGTTGGCCTCTTCTCCCAAAGGACGAACGACAAGACCAGAAGAAATGGTCTGAAGTTGCAGCAGGGGAGATTTAGATTAGATATTAGAAAGAACTACTTTACTGAGAGAGTGGTCAGGCACTGGAACAGCCTGCCCAGGGAGGTGGTGGAGTCACCATCCCTGGAGGTATTTAAGAAACGTATAGACATGGCTCTTCAGGGCATGCTCTAGTGCCCAAGGTTATTGATTTACGGTGAGGTGTTGAGTGTGGGGTTTAGTTGGTGGGTGTGGTGTTTTTGGTGGGCGTTTGGTGGGGTGTTTTTTTTTTTTTTTTTTTTTTTTTTTGTGTGGTTGGACTCGATGATCTCAGAGGTCCCTTCCAACCACTAAGATTCTGTGATTCTGTGATTCTGTGATTCTGTGATAAGAAAGTCAGGGCGGTACCTGAGATTTGTAGATGTAAGATGATCACGTTTTGTCTTAATGTTCTGCTTTGCCCTTACAAGCTGCAGTGATTAATGCCTTTAGCAATAATTAGGAAAGTTAGAGACAATCTCTGTTAAAGCAGGATTCTTCTTAAAATCTGTGCTTCTGTAGACTTGGTTGATCTCTTTCCTGCATGTCCCTCATTTTAGATAATATTCACTATTCAAGCGGTTGTTTTGAACATGCTAAAGCCTTGTGCACCTCATGGTGGTCCTCATGAGGAGGGTCCTGACCTCATGAGGAGGGTCTGGACAGTTCAATTCCTGTCTCAATATTTCTTTATGAGTACAGTACCTAGTCTGTGAGAACAGCTACTGTTGTTTTGCTGGACACTTAAAGGAAAGATCTTTATTTTTACATAGTGAGCACTAAATCTGGAAAAGAATAAGCATTGAATCACCTAGGGCCAAATTACTTTCTTATGTCTGCAGAAAACACACAGACAAAACTTTGGAGTTTTTTTTGGTTTATTTTTCTGGGGAAAATGACTATGAGACACATACCAGCAAGTTGTTAATTGATTTGATCTGGTTTACTTCAGCTAAATCCTCAACTTGAGACCTAGGCAGAAATGACAATAGGGAACAAGTATAAAAAGCACTTAAAAATGCAAGGAAGTCCCTGTGAAATTGTGAAAGCTGAAGGTTCGTCCTTCAAGCAGGGTCCGATGGGTCTGATGGGGTGTTGTATGTGGTGCTGTTGGTATGGGGCTTGGTTGGTGGGTGTTGTGTGGTGTGGTGTTTGTTGTGGGTGTGGTGGTGGTCTTTTTTTTTGTTGTTTTTTTTTCTGTGTGGTTGGACTCGATGATCTCAGAGGTCCCTTCCGACCACCGAGATACTGTGATTCTGTGATTCTGATGATTCCCCTGTGCCTGTTGTGCTAAAACTGCACATTGAAGGTACTATAATCTGACAGTTTTCTTCCCTTCCCAACCAGTTAAATTCTGCATTTTTTGTGGGAAGAAGTAGCCCTGGAGCTGAGAAGGACTTGCCCTGGAGTAGGAGGTAGCACATAGGGGAGCAGGGGGCAACCGTTGTGTGCCAGTCTCAGTGCTGAGCAGATAGATAGGAGGCTCAAAAGGAAATACTGTCCCAAAAAGAAGAAGGGATTTAGGGACAGGGAGAAGGGATGTTGGAAGTAAAAGGGCTTCTTGGGGTCCATGACATGGAAAAGTAAATAGCTCTGTTGTCTTGGCATGGAAGAAGACTTTCAAAGAGGAAACGAGAAGAGCAGCAGAAACATATGATGGAACCAAGATGACTTTTTGTTTGCCTTGTTTTGTATTTCAGCCACTGGAACAAAGCTGAGTTCCTAGGAGGAGAACACCGAGCCAAGCAGCACAGGACCTCCAAACAGAGGGAAATGGCTGGAAGGAGAAAAAGACCCAGGCAAAGAATATAATTAGAGAGTTCAACAACAGCAAATTGAACTGCCCAAAGATTCTGGAAATTTTACAACTTTTTTTTTTTTTTTTTTCCATGGAATAGATATATATGGTATATGATATTTATCTAGGTAAAAAATAGTAAGTTTTTGTACTTTTCTTTGAATTTTCCATTTTTCCAATACAATCAGCTACTTAAATCCTTACATATTAATAAGAGCAGGAAGGATTTGAATAGAGCTTTCGATGAACCCTTTATTATTAGAAGTGAGAGCTAAAAGGAGGAACTATGAAAATTCATGCCAGTGAAGGATTTACCTCACAGATTCATGAAGGTTTTTCTGTTTTAAGGTAGGAGAAGGTGAGCTGAGATAAGTTGTCTGAGTTCAAGTCAGAAAACTCCACCCTCAGTGGGTCTAACTGTAAGAACTATGCTTTTATGATGTGTGTTAATTATTATTTCTCTCCTACCCAGGAGACCAGCAAGAAATGAATGAAATCCCTGAAGATGGTCTCAGTAGTCGAGTCACAAGTTATTGTGATCCTGTTTTTGACAGAAGAGGTTCAGGTCAGAGATTGACTGGTATGTTGACAGTTTACTTTGAGTATTTTAATAGTATAATAAAGTATATTTTAAAAGTATAGTACTGTGGTTGGACTCGATGATCTCAGAGGTCCCTTCCAACCACTAAGATTCTGTGATTCTGTGATTCTGTGATTCTGTGATTCTGTGATAAGAAAGTCAGGGCGGTACCTGAGATTTGTAGATGTAAGATGATCACGTTTTGTCTTAATGTTCTGCTTTGCCCTTACAAGCTGCAGTGATTAATGCCTTTAGCAATAATTAGGAAAGTTAGAGACAATCTCTGTTAAAGCAGGATTCTTCTTAAAATCTGTGCTTCTGTAGACTTGGTTGATCTCTTTCCTGCATGTCCCTCATTTTAGATAATATTCACTATTCAAGCGGTTGTTTTGAACATGCTAAAGCCTTGTGCACCTCATGGTGGTCCTCATGAGGAGGGTCCTGACCTCATGAGGAGGGTCTGGACAGTTCAATTCCTGTCTCAATATTTCTTTATGAGTACAGTACCTAGTCTGTGAGAACAGCTACTGTTGTTTTGCTGGACACTTAAAGGAAAGATCTTTATTTTTACATAGTGAGCACTAAATCTGGAAAAGAATAAGCATTGAATCACCTAGGGCCAAATTACTTTCTTATGTCTGCAGAAAACACACAGACAAAACTTTGGAGTTTTTTTTGGTTTATTTTTCTGGGGAAAATGACTATGAGACACATACCAGCAAGTTGTTAATTGATTTGATCTGGTTTACTTCAGCTAAATCCTCAACTTGAGACCTAGGCAGAAATGACAATAGGGAACAAGTATAAAAAGCACTTAAAAATGCAAGGAAGTCCCTGTGAAATTGTGAAAGCTGAAGGTTCGTCCTTCAAGCAGGGTCCGATGGGTCTGATGGGGTGTTGTATGTGGTGCTGTTGGTATGGGGCTTGGTTGGTGGGTGTTGTGTGGTGTGGTGTTTGTTGTGGGTGTGGTGGTGGTCTTTTTTTTTGTTGTTTTTTTTTCTGTGTGGTTGGACTCGATGATCTCAGAGGTCCCTTCCGACCACCGAGATACTGTGATTCTGTGATTCTGATGATTCCCCTGTGCCTGTTGTGCTAAAACTGCACCTTGAAGGTACTATAATCTGACAGTTTTCTTCCCTTCCCAACCAGTTAAATTCTGCATTTTTTGTGGGAAGAAGTAGCCCTGGAGCTGAGAAGGACTTGCCCTGGAGTAGGAGGTAGCACATAGGGGAGCAGGGGGCAACCGTTGTGTGCCAGTCTCAGTGCTGAGCAGATAGATAGGAGGCTCAAAAGGAAATACTGTCCCAAAAAGAAGAAGGGATTTAGGGACAGGGAGAAGGGATGTTGGAAGTAAAAGGGCTTCTTGGGGTCCGTGACATGGAAAAGTGAATAGCTCTTGGAAGAAAAAGGGCTTCTTGGGGTCCATGACATGGAAAAGTGAATAGCTCTGTTGTCTTGGCGTGGAAGAAGACTCTTGAAGAGAGATTTAGGGACAGGGAGAAGGGATGTTGGAAGTAAAAGGGCTTCTTGGGGTCCATGACATGGAAAAGTAAATAGCTCTGTTGTCTTGGCATGGAAGAAGACTTTCAAAGAGGAAACGAGAAGAGCAGCAGAAACATATGATGGAACCAAGATGACTTTTTGTTTGCCTTGTTTTGTATTTCAGCCACTGGAACAAAGCTGAGTTCCTAGGAGGAGAACACCGAGCCAAGCAGCACAGGACCTCCAAACAGAGGGAAATGGCTGGAAGGAGAAAAAGACCCAGGCAAAGAATATCATTAGAGAGTTCAACAACAGCAAATTGAACTGGCCAAAGATTCTGGAAATTTTACAACATTTTTATTTTCCATGGAATAGATATATATGGTATATGATATTTATCTAGGTAAAAAGTAATAAATTTTTGTACTTTTCTTTGAAATTTCCATTTTTCCAATACAATCAGCTACTTAAATCCTTACATATTAATAAGAGCAGGAAGGATTTGAATAGAGCTTTCGATGAACCCTTTATTATTAGAAGTGAGAGCTAAAAGGAGGAACTATGAAAATTCATGCCAGTGAAGGATTTACCTCACAGATTCATGAAGGTTTTTCTGTTTTAAGGTAGGAGAAGGTGAGCTGAGATAAGTTGTCTGAGTTCAAGTCAGAAAACTCCACCCTCAGTGGGTCTAACTGTAAGAACTATCAAAGCAGCTTTTATGATGTGTGTTAATTATTATTTCTCTCCTACCCAGGAGACCAGCAAGAAATGAATGAAATCCCTGAAGATGGTCTCAGTAGTCGAGTCACAAGTTATTGTGATCCTGTTTTTGACAGAAGAGGTTCAGGTCAGAGATTGACTGGTATGTTGACAGTTTACTTTGAGTATTTTAATAGTATAATAAAGTATATTTTAAAAGTATAGTACTTTACATTATTATTACTGTAAAATACAAGTGTTTTGCTTTTTCACAGTCAGAAATAATGCTCCCAGGAAGAAGACATAGAAAAATGCATGTGGTAATTCTATGCAAATAAAATCTATTCCCCAAGTTTTGTTAAAATAATTAAAAAGCAACTAGAGGAAGCTTAAAAGGAGAGGGCTTTGTTTCTCGGAACCAAACTAACTGTAATGGAAGCAGATGCTTGCATGGAATACAGGATTTACCACTAAAACCATCTAAACAGCAATGCAGCAAGAGGCTTGCTGTGTTCCCGGAATTATGAGATGCACATGAAATGCCTTTAAAATGCTTAAATGAATCAAAGACTTAGTCATACTGAGTGCAAAGAAATCTGTACACTAGATCATCTCTGCCTCGATTCTGAGCTATTAACTGCCTTAGATCTTCTTAATCCTACCCTGCAGTTTATTTCTGCAGCATAATATTCTCATACCGGAGGTACTGGACATCTTGCCTGAAATGATTCATAATACAGGATTCCAGCAGATTTGTGTGTGTGCTTACAGACAGATAACGTCACCTTTTGGTGTATGAGAAGGGGAAATGCAAACTGCTGTTATACAGACACCCTGTCTCATTTTATAGCAGGCAGGAAAGACAGTAGTATTGTTCAAATGGGGAGTTCGAAAACAACAGGAACTGGTTACGGTGGCGTGTGTCGAAATTTCACATCTTCACACATCTCCAGTGGAATGCCCAGGAATGCCTTCACTTTTCTTCAGTGTGGTGACTGGGGGTGTTGCACCAGGGGCAACACAGGATTTAGCAAGAAATGTCCTTGTCTAAGTAATAATTTATATTCTCTAATTAATAATCACCAGGGGCAACACAGGATTTAGCAAGAAACGTCCTTGTCTAAGTAATAGTTTATATTCTCTAAGTAATAATTGTTCCTCTGCTCCACTCTGGGGAGACCCCACCTGGGGTGCTGTGTCCAGCTCTGGAGACCTCAGCACAGGAAGGACATGGACCTGTTGGAACGGGTCCAGAGGAGGCCACGAAGATGCTCAAAGGGCTGGAGCCCCTCTGCTGTGAGGACAGGCTGAGAGAGTTGGGGGTGTTCAGCCTGGAGAAGAGAAGGCTCCAGGGAGACCTTAGAGCCCTTTCCAGTCCCTAAAGGGGACCCTTAGAGCCCCTTCCAGTCCCTAAAGGGGACTTCAACGGGTTTAAACTGAAAAAGAGGAGATTTAGATGAGATGT
Organism: Calidris pugnax; assembly: GCF_001431845.1. Classification (NCBI taxonomy): domain Eukaryota; kingdom Metazoa; phylum Chordata; class Aves; order Charadriiformes; family Scolopacidae; genus Calidris; species Calidris pugnax. The sequence continues at coordinate 353,280 of NW_015091012.1, read as the reverse complement.
CAGAAAGAAATTTTTTGCTGTGAGGGTGGTGAGACACTGGAAGAGGTTGCCCAGAGAAGCTGTGGCTGCCCCATCCCTGGAGGGGTTCAAGGCCAGGCTGGATGGGGCTTGGAGCACCCTGGTCTGGTGGGAGGTGTCCCTGCCCAGGGCAGGGGGTGGGACTGGATGATCTTTAAGGTCCCTTCTAACCCAAACCATTCTATGATTCTATGATAATTTCCAAGTAGTAGCCAGATACCTCCATTTAAATACCATTTGAAGGGAGAAACAAATCCGAGAATAATTTCTCATCTTTACTTCAAATTCCAAAGCCTGCAGTATGTTTGGAAGAAAACCAGACGTAGCTAAGGGATGGGGAATTACACAGAAGCCTTCGCACTCCTCTCCCCCTGAATTAACAATGGAATTAACAAACTGGTTTTGTTACCTCAAGGCAAGAAATGTAGAGTGTGAGCTGAAAATGCTCAGCCGCAGAGTGGAATTGAAATGCCATGGGGTTTTTCGTCCTGGCAGGAGGAGATCTAGGACAGGAGGAGAGCTAGGACAAAGCTGCGAGGGGAGAATTAAAACTGTTCAGTCCATTGTGTAACAGGTGAAGAATGAAACATTTCTTAGGGAATCTATTGTACCAGTGGGCCCTATGTATACCTACATATATATATTTCTTGACATGAGATAGTAGTTTTCTCACTGCTAGGATATAATACAGAACAATTATTCTCCTATTTACCCGGGGATAGTTGGGATCTACTTATTTCTTGTTTTCATTTTTGCTGTATAAGAACATAATCTAAAGTAATTGGTACACATTTCTTTCTTAAAACCCCAGTTTAAATGATTTCTCCCTTCCGTTACCAGAACAATAAGAGCTTTTTTGAGCACTGGAGTCTGAGAAAGCCTTAGTTGTCCCATCTCCTCATAACAACTTAGTGAGATCTAATCAAGACTCTGGTTTTATTTTCCTTGGTTCTTGGACTCACTAGAAGAAAATTTTGAATAACAGCTCCACGCATTTCTTCAAGAATAGGATATACAGGTAAGGAAACCTGAGAATTACAAGTTTATGTTCAGTGAGATCAGCATCCCTGTAAGACCAAGTGGAAAAATGATGGCTTGAAAATAAGGAGAGGAACAAGGAAGGTTAAAAGAGTTATGCGAGACAGGCATTAAATTTTTCTAATCCATTGAGAAGGATGAGTGTGTTTCCTGGATCTGTGTTGTCCCCACCCACATAGCCAGAAAATGAACTTCACAGATTAATTTCTAGGAGCACAGAATGGTTTCCAAAGAACATTATTATCTGGGAAATAGACTCTCTTTTTCAAAGTACATATTCTGGTTGTACTAGACCTAAAGAACTTGCCTGGCAAGCACTTGATTTTCTTTTACATTGGTATTGAAAGAATTAGTTCAAAGACTTTTTTTCTTCTGTACTAGTTCTGCTTCTGTAGGCCCTGCAGGAAGACGGTTGCTGGCTGTTTTCCAGTGTATTAATGGCAAAATAGCCTTTTCAAGAAAGTGAAATCAAGAGCTTTCTCCTGTCTCCCTGCTAGAATATTTGTCCCAAAGAAGAGGCTATAACTTCAAAGGAAAATTAAATGCCTTATTGTAAGTAAATAATGAAAATGCAGATAAAACTATAGATGCTATATCTTTGCTTGACCTCTTCACGTCCCCACAAAAACAGTGGGTTTGTCTACCTTGTGACTTCTCAGTGGAAAGAGTAGGAATTGTATTCTCTGTTCTATTTTAATCTCAGCTAGCAATCACCTTCAGGAGAGGATTCATTAATTACTCTATGTATTTGAGAGCAGCAGATCTTGTTTCCATGCAGAAGACCGACAGTGCGTGTGGTAGTGCTGGATCTCCTGACTGATAGTGAAGGTGCTTTCCCAGATGCTATGTGTGAAAAGTTCTGAGCCATAAGTATGAATGAATAAAGCAAAGAAGGGAAATAATGTAAAATCTTTCACTGTAGAGATAGGATCACGGAGTGTAAAATCTTTCACTGTAGAGATAGGATCATGGAGTCATGGAATGATATGGGGTTGGAAGGGACCTCTGCAGATCATCTAGTCCAACCCCCTGCCAGAGCAGGTCCACCCAGAGCAGGTTGCACAGGAACGTGTCCAGGCGGGTTTGAATGTCTCCAGAGATGGAGACTCCACCACCTCTCTGGGCAGCCTCTTCCAGGGCTCTGCCGCCCTCACAGGAAAGAAGTTCCTCCTCATGTTTAGGTGGAATTTAGGACTTTTATACTTAAGTTTGTGCCCATTTCCTCTTGTCCTGTCAATGGATGGGACCTAACAGCTTTAAACTGAAAGAGGAGAACTTTAGATTAGATATTAAGAAGAAATTCTTTGCTGTGAGGGTGGTGAGAGCCTGGCCCAGGTTGCCCAGAGAAGCTGTGGCTGCCCCATCCCTGGAGGGGTTCAAGGCCAGGCTGGATGGGGCTTGGAGCAACCTGGTCTGGTGGGAGTTGTCCCTGCCCAGGGCAGGGGGTTGGGACTGGATGATCTTTAAGGTCCCTTCTAACCCAAACCATTCTATGGTTCTATGATTTCAATTCAGAGAACCTATTAACCGGGTGCTGACTGTACCGTCATTGTGCGTGAGTAATGCGGTGGGTGAGCATCACCATCGTGTGGGGATGGTTATCACCATCACAGCACGGATACACTCCAGGGCCAAGATCTCCTCCCTCATTTCCCTTCCCTTCTCCCCATACCCCAGCCACAGGAGCACTTACAGCTCCCATCATCTGGACCTTGCAATGTTCTCCTGCCTAATTCCCCCTGCAGCCTTTCATGTCTGCTTGGGCTTGGCGTCGTGGCTCAGCCACGAGACACTCTAAGCAGCAGTTTGATCTTTGTCAGTGAGATCGACTCCATTTAGGCACGTACCGTTGAGAGGTCAGACCGGGACCGGGGACACGGGAAGGGCTGTCAGAACACGGTAAGCGGGGAAGGCAGACATTGCAGCCACCAAGCGTCTGATTCCAGCAGAGAGCCTTGCAAAGGGGGATGTTTAATAGACCGTGGAGAACTTAAAAGGGAGGATTAGACAACTGGTGGGGTCAAGTGCGCTTAAGTAATCATAAATGCATAGGGTGGTGCTGTAATTAAAAGTGCTCCTGCACTCACTCGGTTGGCCCCGGCGCTGTGACTGGTTATGGGCATGACATTGGTTCCAAGGGGCTTCTGTAGTTGGTCCAAGCCATAGGAAAGCTTTAAAACTTATCCATAGGTTAAACTAAAAAGGCACGGATGGGAGAAAATGCCCTAAATTATTCAGGCACTTGAATAAACAAATTTAACCGCTCTCTGCTCCGAAATGAAAGTATTTGGGATAGCTGTCTGGAAAGCAAAACGTTGCAAAAAAAAAAAGTTTCAATTCTTGTATTATCCTGTTCAAAAGAGACTGTTTTATAATGAGTATTTTTATTAAATGTTTCCTGAAGAGCCTTGATAAAGTTTGTCAGAAGCACTTTGATGCTGAATATCTGTAAAAAGCATAAGCAACTTGTATTTTTTAAAATAAAAGGGGCATTTTTTATTGAAAAAAACTTGTTTCTCTTGACTATTTTTACTATCTCTAGCAAACACATGAGGGTTATGCAACTCCATTAAATGCTTAGAATAATATTTCCATCGCAGACTTTGCTTGTTAAGTTGGTGGAGTGTTTTCTTACACACCAGGCCAGAATCACATGGTGAAATTCAAACTGATTGCTTTAGGCTTTCGTTCTCTGTGATTACTTACTTGGGTCAGGCATTTAGAAAGAAGACGAATCTAATATCAAAAAAATGTTGACCTTCTCCTTGAAAACAGAGTTTTTGAACAACTGTGAGAGTCGCTGCTCTGTGCTTTGTGATGTTCAAATTCAGATTTACCTCTATTTTTTAGGAGATGGGAGGTTGACAAACGCCCTCCCCACGGCAATGATGGAACTGGATGAGCCTGAGGTCTTGTAAATGCTGGAGAGAAGGAAGAGGCAGGAAAGGGCTGCCTGCTAATAAAAGGATTATTCAGAATATGATACTTATGTGACCCAAAATAGCACTTCTGTTTCTCTCATATTATATTTCTTGTATTTGGCGTACATTCGGCCGGGATTCTGGCTTCTTAAAAACCCTTTTTACATGAGAAGAGAAGTGACCTTTCTTCCTTAAATGTCCTGGCCTCTTTTGCTCCTTGTACCAATTTCAGCCACGTGGAGTGGAAGAAAATAGCTTCTCCTGCTGCCCTGAGAAAGGTTTTCAGGAAACTGAAGTGAGGGCTGGATCTGGAGTTTATATGGAAACTGCTGGAGCTGCAACGGAGCCTGTTTAGAGGCAGTAAAACTGATGAAGATTAACTAATGTTAAGATTTTTTAAAAGAAAAATTTTTAATGCTTTTTTGAGGCAAACAGCCACAAAGAAAACCAGAGACTGCCTTGAACCACAGGGGAGATACCTCACAAGAGTCTTTGCAGGCAGCATTTTCAGATGTTTCAGATGAACATCTGCTGGGGTGTAGGTGTGGAGAGAGAGAGGAGGCCCAGGTTTGATAACACTCAAGAATTAGTTTGCCAGGTGTCAGTTGTGCCATTTCAACACTCAAGAATTAGTTTGCCAGGTGTCAGTGGTGCCATTTCATGGAATCACAGAATGATATGGGGTTGGAAGGGACCTCTGGAGATCATCTAGTCCAACCCCCTGCCAGAGCAGGTCCACCCAGAGCAGGTTGTACAGGAACGTGTCCAGGTGGGTTTGGAATGTCTCCAGAGATGGAGACTCCACCACCTCTCTGGGCAGCCTCTTCCAGGGCTCTGCCACCCTCACAGGAAAGAAGTTCCTCCTCATGTTGAGATGGAACTTCCTATGTTCCAGTTTGTCCCCTTCCCTCTTGTCCTGAGAGTATTTCAGGTATTATTTTAATGAGAAACTCCCAGGTAACTTCTGAAAATCTGGAATCTCCTCTCTCTTCATGGATAGTGAAGGCCTGAATTTCTTGCCAGCAGAATGTGCAGAGACCATTTGTTCCAGTATTCTGTCCCTGAAGGGGATACGTTCTCTTAGTACCGAAAATTTGGAGACTGGGCAGAGCATGAAAGCAAAATCATGAGGGGCTGTATTTCTGCCTGGTTCTTAGCGAGATAACAGGGTGTCTCACAGGGGATAAACGTAAGCTGCTTTGTTACTTATTTTCTTAATGTGATCATTTTATGTCTTGCCCATTCTGAACTGTGCAGGCAGGACAACCTGCCTCCCCTCTTAATTTAGGTGCCACCTTGCCCCACACACCACTGGAAGGTGGTTGCCAGAGGCCACCCCAGGCGGCAAGCGCCGGCAGCTGGAGGCAAACTGCCAGGCCACGATTGTGGCCTCCTGGCAAGCGTTCAAGCAAGGGTTAAATTGGCTGGGGGGGCAACTCTCCCACTAGAAAACAGAGGGTTTTTTTCCATAGCCACTTCCCAGCCTTGGACACCGTCTCCAGTTACTGGAGGGATTTGGAGCTGGCACGGGCGGCCTCGTGAGTATTAGGCTGCCCTGTGTGCTTGGCACCAAATTCAGACAATTTTGAGAACAGTTCAGATCTGGAGGGCTTTTTTTTTTTTTTTTTTTGGTCTTTTTGGTTTGGCTTTTTTTTTTTTTTTTTTTTTTTCTTGTGTGTTGTTGTTCTTCCAAAAGAAAGCAGTTCTATATTTAGGACTTGGCCCAAATTGTTGAACCCAGCGGTATGAGTTCTACTGTTGTTGTTTTTCCTCTCTTCAATCAAAACGGAGCGGTTCTGGCCGATCCCAGCTGAGCGACGCTGCTGCTGCTGCTGCTTCTCTTAAAGTCACGCTGGAGGAGGTTTTGTGAGTGCCTGGGCACGTGTGTGTGTGGGGGGAAAGTTTCTCTCCGTTTCCAGGAATAAAAGGGGTCTTGGCTTCCTCCAGATCCATACTCTGTGCTTGTAAACGTCTCTATTTAAGATTAATTTGGTGGAACGCTGTGAAGGGAGGCTGGCCTAAAATATATGTCATCAAAGTGAATTTCATATTTGAAGCTCATCTCCCCAGTCTCTTCTGGGTTTTTTTAGGTTTTTTTTTCCTTGCTGCAGCTGTATACCATTGTGTTTTGATTAATACTTTGTTTGTTTGTTTGTTTGTTTTCAGACCATGTATCACAGAATCACAGAAACACAGAATGATATGAGGTTGGAAAGGACCTTCCATCCTTCATCTAGGCCAACCCCCTGCCAAAGCAGGTCCACCCAGAGCAGGTTCCACAGGAACATGTCCAGGTGGGTTTGAATGTCTCCAGAGAAGGAGACTCCACCACCTCTCTGAGCAGCCTCTTTCAGGGCTCTACCACCCTCACAGGAAAGAAGTTCCTCCTCATCTTTAGATGGAACTTCTGATGTTCAAGTTTGTGCCCATTTCCTCTTGTCCTGTCCCTGGGCACCACTGAAAAAAGACTAGCCCCATCCTCCTGACACCCACCCTTTCAGTATTTATAGGTGTTGATCAGATCCCCCCTCAGTCTTCTCTTCTCCAGACTAAAAAGACCCCAGTCCCTCAGCTTTTCCTCATCAGAGAGATGCTCCAGGCCCCTCATCATCTTTGTGGTCCTAAATATCTGTATTCATCACCTGTGGAAAATCACACCAGCATAGCAAGCCAATGACCAGAGCAGAGATTGAAGGCAAGTTTCCCTGTCCCCTCTCTCTTTTGGCTACAGCTCATATGTATAGACCCTGTGTGCCCAAGTTAAAAAGGCAATATTGCTGCCTCTGCATGGTGCTGTGCTTCAGCTAATTATCTTTTTTTAAGCTCTGCTGCTTCCAGGGGCCCAGGGATTAAGATGGACATGGAGATTTACCCCTCTTCAAATACTCCATACCTGGTGTATAAATTGCCACTTGCTCTCCCTTTGTCTGAGAGAGTCTGTCCTTCTGTGGCACAGCAGAGGGCCACGGAGATGCTGTGAGGGCTGAAGCCCCTCTGCTGTGAGCACAGGCTGAGAGAGCGGAGGGGGGTTCAGCCTGGAGAAGTGAAGGCCCCGGGAAGACCTTAGAGCCCCTTCCAGTCCCTAAAGGGGCTCCAGGAGAGATGGGGAGGGACTCTGGATCAGGGAGGGGAGCCATAGGATGAGGGGGAAGGGTTTTAAACTGAAAGAGGGGAGATTTAGATGAGATCTCAGGAAGAAATTCTTTGCTGTGAGGGTGGTGAGACACTGGCCCAGGTTGCCCAGAGAAGCTGTGGGTGCCCCATCCCTGGAGGGGTTCAAGGCCAGGCTGGATGGGGCTTGGAGCAACCTGGTCTGGTGGGAGGGGTCCCTGCCCAGGGCAGGGATGGTGGAACTGAAATGTTTATGACTTTTTTCTTGATCTATTCCATTTACATATATACTCCTTTCAGGTCCCTTCCAACCCAAACCATTCTATGATTCTTTGGTTCTATGAGGCTGTCTGAGCCATCAGGAGAGAATGTAGGGAAGAGCCCATTTCTCCCAGTTTTGAAGGACTGAGGTGAGTAGTCGTCAGGCACTTCCCATATAACTGCAAATGTCAACCAGACCACTGTCCTGGGGGCATTTTTGCAAACCTGGCTGGAAACCTCTGCTCTGTGTTGTAATTCAGGCTGTTTCCCTAGACTTTGGTTTGAAGGCTCTTTCCAGTAACTCTGAGTACACTTTCTGGATGTAGACTTTTGCTCTTACTGATGAGTATGGACTTAAGGCTTTTCCTTCCACCACATGAGAGCATCCAGAAGATCCCAGTCTATTTTTTTTAGACATTTGAGTGCTTTCATCAAACCCATAATGAATTGCCAAACCATTTTCAACGGTTTCCAAATGTAAGTTTAGCCCCCAGTCTTAAATCCTATGGGGAAAAAAAAGGCATTTTTGAATTGCCAAACCATTTTCAACGGTTTCCAAATGTAAGTTTAGCCCCAAGTCTTAAATCCTATGGGAAAAAAAAAAGGCATTTGTACAGAGTTTAAGATTTCCTGGGTCAGAAGTATCCCGGGTTCTTTCTGCCTCTGGTGCTGGCTTCCAGAAGTTCAGAAATGCATGAAGCTCAAAATGAACCTGCTTTTCCCTTTATTTCCATTTTGCTCTGCTTAGATAGTTTAGGCATTTTATTCCTTATATTGGCTTGATTTCAATTGACATTCAATAAACATTCATTCTGCTGTTTTTTAACATTTTTTTTTCACCCTGCCTTGCCTGCCGACGCTCTTACCACGCGCAAAGGAAGTGAGATGAATTATTATAGGCTAAAAAAAAAGTAGGTTTTTCAAAGGAGCGGAGGTGCTGGCTGCAGTTTCCTAGGCGAATTCTCCTACAAGTAATTCCATTCTGCCTCCTGCATTCCTCTGCCACTCCGATTGGATATGGTGCTCTTCCTCAGCTTGTGCCCTACACTTCTGCATAGCATTATCGAGCACCGTTAAATATTTGTTGTCCACCATCCCAGGAGTGACTTCACTGCAGAGGCAAGGGTTTAAAGTCAGCCACTGGATGAGTAAAAATTAGTAGCGTCTTCTTGGGGTGTTTACCATCAGAAATACTCATTAGTCCCAAACTTTCACAGTAGGACCATGTGGTTTTTAGCCATGACTGGGTCATACAATAACTTGTGACATAAATCAGCAGCGCAATTAGCTACGGTGGCTTTCAGACGAGGAATGTTTGAGGGTGACTTTGGTAGAGCAACATAAGAGGATCACCGTGGGCCGTCCGTACTGATACCTTCAAACTGTGACCGCTTGTTTTACAACAGCAGCTGACAAGTTGTGTTGATGGGTGAATTAGAGTCGTGTTCGCTGTAAAGGAGGGGAAGAAAATGATCAGGACCCTCCAGCTCCTGGCAAAAACCTGGTGAGGAGGAGACAGGGGCTTGGTGTGTTCCCAGTAGGTGCGAGCTGTTCCCAGTGGTTGAAAGGGGCCGGTACGTGACCGATGGCTCACGTTGGGGTGAGAACTGTAGCCTTTGGTCTTGTATTTATTCCCCGACCAACCTTCAGGTTTGTTTAATAGCTGGCGTGGTTTTTTTGGTATCTGATGCCTTTATGTGCCCAGATTTATGTTTCATTGATATAAATGGTTATTTTTGCTCCATACCAGGAAAGAAACAGCAGCAGCTGTTGGCCTGCATTTCCTTAACGGAGCGGGACGAGGGAGGAAGGTGAGGGTGCCTTTGGGGTAGAGGAAGGAAGGAAGGACCCCAAGTCTGAACCATCCAAACTTTTAAAAGGATGGTGGATGCTCACAGACACTCCAGCCCTCCTGATTGGTTTCCATCCTTCTTTTTCTTTTATCCTGGAGGAGATGCCAGAGCTTTTATTGGCCTTCTCAGAACACTAAGGGCTTCAGAAACCAACCTGAGGAACAGATTTTGAACACAGAACTATGAGACAGAATATTTTTCTTGAGTGCATATGGAACTCAGAAATGTTTATGACTTTTTTCTTGATCTATTCTATTTACATATATTATCTACTCTGCTACTTTGAACTGAGCAGAACAAATGTTGTGAGGAGGAGACAGGGGCTTGGTGTGTTCCCAGTAGGTGCGAGCTGTTCCCAGTGGTTGAAAGGGGCCGGTACGTGACCGATGGCTCACGTTGGGGTGAGAACTGTAGCCTTTGGTCTTGTATTTATTCCCCGACCAACCTTCAGGTTTGTTTAATAGCTGGCGTGGTTTTTTTGGTATCTGATGCCTTTATGTGCCCAGATTTATGTTTCATTGATATAAATGGTTATTTTTGCTCCATACCAGGAAAGAAACAGCAGCAGCTGTTGGCCTGCATTTCCTTAACGGAGCGGGACGAGAATAGCTGGCGTGGTTTTTTTTGGTATCTGATGCCTTTATGTGCCCAGATTTATGTTTCATTGATATAAATGGTTATTTTTGCTCCATACCAGGAAAGAAACAGCAGCAGCTGCTGTTCTGCATGTCCTTAATGGAGCAGGTGACGGAGGAAGGTGAGGGTGCCTTTGGGGTAGAGGAAGGAAGGAAGGACCCCAAGTCTGAACCATCCAAACTTTTAAAAGGATGGTGGATGCTCACAGACACTCCAGCCCTCCTGATTGGTTTCCATCCTTCTTTTTCTTTTATCCTGGAGGAGATGCCAGAGCTCTTATTGGCCTTCTCAGAACACTAAGGGCTTCAGAAACCAACCTGAGGAACAGATTTTGAACACAGAACTATGAGACAGAATATTTTTCTTGAGTGCATATGGAACTCAGAAATGTTTATGACTTTTTTCTTGATCTATTCCATTTACATATCTACTCCGCTACTTTGAACTGAGCAGAACAAATGTTCTGCTGCTTGGGACATTTTCGAGTACTTCGATAATGCAGGAAAAATACCATAAAGAAATTGTTTTTTGTTTGATTTTTTTAGTCTCACTGTAACTCCTAAACAGCAAACATTCTGAGTTCGTAAAGTTGCAGAGCTTGATCTCTGTGTTCCCAGTATTTCCGTATTCCTTGAAAGATATTTGCACTAATGGGTTTCACAACTGCATTGCTTCACAATTGCTTCATGACTCATAAATCAAATGTCTTTTCAATTTTTCTCAATTGGGAGCTGTGCATTACAGAAATGTCCTGTAACTACCACCGTGTCTCGCTTGACAAACACCTGGAAAATTATACTGTTTGCTTTGTGAAGGAAGGTTATTTCAATCAAGAAGCCAAGGAACAACTCGCAATTTTTGTTGGTTTTGCACTTAGTGCTGTTGAGAAGAACATTCACTAATTTGGGGCCCAAAAGTGTAAGTTTTGTCCTTCTTGATGCTTATTATTTCCTGGTGGAGGAAATGCTCCCTCGTCCTAAAATGCTCCTCACTGAATCTAAAAAAAAACAGATAAGCCAAGGCAGTCGTACTCACCATCAGATGGGGCCAGTCTTTTTTCAGTGGTGCCCAGGGACAGGACAAGAGGAAATGGGCACAAACTTGAACACAAGAAGTTCCACCTAAACATGAACTTTCCTGTGAGGGTGGCAGAGCCCTGGCAGAGGCTGCCCAGGGAGGTGGTGGAGTCTCCTTCTCTGGAGACATTCAAACCCACCTGGACACATTCCTGTGCAACGTGCTCTGGGTGGACCTGCTTTGGCAGGGGGTTGGACTAGATGATCTCCAGAGGTCCCTTCCAACCCCATATCATTCTGTTCTTCTGTGATTCTGTATGAGACCCGAGAAAATGAATTGACTTGATAATGGAGTGAACATATTGTAGTGGGTTTTGTTGTTTTTTTTTTAAATCAGTTTAGAAAATGGAGACTGGGACGGGAGAATTAACTTTAGAAGGTAAATCCTCCACGCTCAACAGCCTCATTTACAGGAAGAACACAACAAATCTCTTGTTTTTTTTGGTTGCACAAGGGCTTTATACAGGTAAACACGTTGAGAATGTTGCCGGTAGTGTTTGCCCAGTTAGACCATAAAGAATTCTTGTGAGCCAGGAGTGGGGGGAACCATTGCCATTGCACAGCCCCTGGTGAGCTCCAGTTGCCCCAGTGCTGGGGAAGGGAGACCACTGGAGTCATGCTATTCCTGTGAAGTCCATCCAGCACATTTATTCTGGGTACAGACCCAGCGCCCTTCCATTTTGCAATTAGAGACATAAGAATATCCTGCCGAGCTTTCTCGCTTTCCTCCCCTTCCACCCCCCGGGTAGGGCTGGAGGGAAATATAAATGGAACAGGAAATTTGACCGCGTCCAGGATCAATGTCATTAAAGACGCGTCTTGTTTTAAAAATCTAATTTTATATAACTGCCCCCCCCCTTATATAATATGCTTTTGTTTGTCGTCTTGATTTTTATCGAGGTAGCTGTACATTCCCCCGGACCTTTTCACGAAGGAATGTTTATACCTGTGGGCAAGCACTAATGGCAGTGAAAGGCTCGCATTCATGGGAACAGCATTTAGCAATTCATGGTTGCCAAGGTAAGCAGCAAAGGCATGCCCTCTGCCACTCCACTGCCTCTAAAAGAAACAGTCTCTAAGGTAACAGGCTAGCACCCCTTGAGGCCAAAAATCTTTAGCTTTTTAGACAGAAAAACACATTAAATAATACCAAGAAAGCATTTTTTTTTTTTTTTTTTTTTTCCAGGTTTTTTTTTTTTTTTTTTTCTTTCCTTCGTGACAGAAAAAAGGGGCTCAAAGTGTTCTATTTTTGGTTCGGCGCAGGAATTTAATTCAGATGCTGCCCAGTGCTTTGTGCGCTCGACACCCCTTTGACAGCTGAGTTTCAGGGGCACATAGGACTAATGAGCCAAGGCATGACTGCGGTTGGAGGCTGGCGTCTCCCAGGCCTGCCACCGTTGTTCAACTGAATGGGTAATTTCCCTGATTAGCTTGGAATTTGCGGCATTATCCGGATGGTTATTTGGCCTGAGCCCCCCTGTTTCATGTTTTTTCCAGGATCACAGTCCGTGTGGGAGATGGAGTCACCTGAAGAGAAGGTCTGCAGAGGCAGAGCTTCCTAGACCTTGCTTGTGATGGGACAGGAGAATGGGCTGCTCTTCTCGGCTTTGTCTTGCTCCGCAGCCACTTGCCAACCTCTTTTGTGTTGCTGGAGCAAGTAGGTGAGTCATCACGTTTTGCCCAGTGCAGGATTTTAATTAGGAGAGGAAACAAACAGCAGAGAGCTGTTTTTAAAACTGAATTCTAGCAAAAACTAAAATGCAGCAGCCAGATCAAGTTGGCGCATCGTATTTTGCCCAGTGCAGGATTTTAATTAGGAGAAGAAACAAACAGCAGAGGGCTGTTTTTAAAACTGAATTCTAACAAAAACTAAAATGCAGCAGCCGGATCACGTTGGCGCATCGTAGCATCATAGAATCATAGAATTGTCTGGGTTGGAAGGGACCTTTCAGATCATCTAGTCCAACCATCAACCTAACTCTTACAAAAACAAAAAACCACCTCACTAAACCATGTCACTAAGCACTATGTCAACCCGTCTTTTAAATACCTCCAGAAAATCAGAGACCCATTGCATACAGAAGACAACTTGTCTATGTCATCTGTGGGACATCCATATGACTCTGACACCAGTACAGTTTGCTGCGTGTGGGGAAAAGCAAAATGAAGCATTTTCTGGAGTATTTATTTTCTAAATTACTCAAGCTTTTACAATCGCTTGGCAATTATAAAGTGACAATTCATAGACTGTACCTGAGTAATACAGGACCTGCTGGTTGTAGTAGCTGATGGATACATCTCATGGAGTTCCTGCAGTTCCTGGAGCTTTTACAAAGGTCTTAGAGCTCTTTATGAGAGGTGAGATGCCTCCTGGAACCCTTTTGCAACTTGTTCAACAGATGTGATGCTGATAATAATTCCTTTTCACTCGGAATAGAGGTGGACTGATCATCAGACATTGCTTTATATTCAAGGTGAGATGCCTCCTGGAACCCTTTTGCAACTTGTTCAACAGACGTGATGCTGATGATAATTCCTTTTCACTCAGAATAGAGGTGGACTGATCATCAGACGTTGCTGTATCTTCAGGTGTGCAACGCACGCCTCATGTCAATGAGTCTTTGGGAATAAACCTCTCGTTATTAAACTGACTTTGAAGGATTTGCCGACTTTCAGTCTGATGGAAAGGGTATTGCTCTGATCTGATTGCATTCAGAGAAAGGACATTCATCACCAACAATGCACTTCTCTGTTTACTTTCTTCGTGTTGTACAGACTCAAGTAATTATGGACTAACTGAGGACTATCTAATGGCTCGAAGCATATCTGATTGCATTCAGAGAAAGGACATTCATGACCAACAATGCAATCTGTTTACTTTCTTTGTGTTGTACAGACTCAAGTAATTATGGAGTAACTGTGGACTTTCTAATTGCTCGAAGCAGAAGAACACAAAGAACATTAAACAAGGAAATGATTTAGTTATGTCATCCACCCTAGAAACACCCACAACATGACAATTTGTTATTATTCTGTGACAGAGTCTGCAGGCACCTGAGCAGCCAACACAAAGCATCCCTCTCTGCCTCAGTTCTAGGGGGGGTTGCAGGCTTCTCTGAAGTTAATGGCCTCTTTTCTGCTGTTTTCATAGAATCATAGAATGGTTTGGGTTGGAAGGGACCTTAAAGATCATCCAGTTCCACCCCCTGCCCTGGGCAGGGACACCTCCCACCAGACCAGGTTGCTCCAAGCCCCATCCAGCCTGGCCTTGAACCCCTCCAGGGATGGGGCAGCCACAGCTTCTCTGGGCAACCTGGGCCAGGGTCTCCTCACCCTCACAGCAAAGAATTTCTTCCTGAGATCTCATCTAAATCTAGAGACTGAGTTAAGATGAGCTTTTTAAAATGCTGGCTTCAGTTAACTTTCCTGAATTTAGTGTTGATATTTTTGTTGACTCCACAAAGCAGGTTAACATGAGAACTCTACTCTGTATCTATAATTATAAAATATTATTTGATGTCCAAGCTGTCATTATTAGCTGAACAGTCTTAACGCTTTTATTATTTCTTTTTCCCCAAAGAGCATTAGGCTGTTTCTTTGAAAAGGTAAAGCCTTAGGAAAATTAAAGTAAAAACTGATTGCTCGTACTTTGACAGTGTGGTTCATAAAGACTGTCCTTCAACAGATACAAGATACTTGCATTCCCATGTTAGAAAGATGAAAATATGTAACTGCCATTTGCTTAATAGCTCTTAGCTACGGATGGAAAATGTATTAGTTTCATCTGACTTAATTACCATCGCAGCTGTCATTGTCTCCAATCTGGATTTTTTGATCTGTGCTTTTGCAGATCCCAAGGCACCGCGTACACATGCATTTGTACAGCATTTGTATTCCAACAGACACATAAACTGGCATCCGAGGGACTGATCCAAAATCCAACAAGGTCACTAGAAAGACTCTTAAGCTGAGCATCAGTCTGTTCCCCTGGAGCTCTGAGGAGGACTTTTCCTCATCCTGTATCCCCTTGATTCCCTGTATTTCCTGGTGACCCCGGTGTCGGTACTGCACCAATGAGATTTATTTTTTTTTTTCCCACATTCGGGTTTTATTCAGCCATTTAGCAAAAAGTTGACTGATGCTAGAATTTAAAATAATCAGTGTTTTACACAGCAGGTAGATATTGGAGCTTTTAGAATATTCTTCCTATAACATTTAAGCTTAACCAGTGCCCAAATATTTTTGTCCCCAAATGTTGGTGGCTTCATTTTATTTTGTGTTTTCAGTTTGGAAACATGATGGAGAGCCCAGAATCTTATCCAAACCTTATCTGAATAAGTCAAATATCTTGATACTGCAAATTTGGAGAGGAAGTGATTTGAATATAAAACTTTCTTGACAGATTACCAATATTTTTGGTCCTAGTTGGCACTACCAGAGTTTCAGCTTTTTTTTGGTTAATGTTGACATTTATTTCCATGTCTATCCCAGATCCAGAAACACAAAAGTGAAAATATTTGTAAAAAAGAGGAACTTAATGTTTCAGGAAGGAGGGCAAGCTTTGGGCAGTAATGATTTTAAGAATAGGCAAAGATCTTTTATTTCTTGAACTCCTTTGTCCGCTTTTTTTTGGTTAATGTTGACATTTATTTCCATGTCTATCCCAGATCCAGAAACACAAAAGTGAAAATATTTGTAAAAAAGAGGAACTTAATGTTTCAGGAAGGAGGGCAAGCTTTGGGCAGTAATGATTTTAAGAATAGGCAAAGATCTTTTATTTCTCTTGAACTCCCTTGCCTATCTTCACCTCAGCGATCGCCAGGAAACCTCAAGATATAGAAATGCAGAACACAGATGAATATAGTGATGCCTAATGATATAGGTATTAGAGAAAAGAAAATGATGATCAACTGTGTTATTAAGGATGGATTCACTGTATTTCCTAGAGAACAGTAGATATGAAGAGGGAGAGAAGTCCTTCTCTCAGACCAATATATTTATGGCTAGAGTGAAGTCTAACTTAAAATCATGGAATAGTTAGAGTTGGAAGGGACCTTAAAGATCATCGTGTTCTGAAGTGTTTCTCTAAAACATCAACCCATCAACTTCTGAAGTGTTTCTCTAAAAATGCTTATATAAGCCATGCTTTTTGTCTCCTTCTAGCTTAAAAAAATACAGTCCACTTACAGGTAAATATTGTTTTTCTTTCAAGCCCATGGGTCACGTGTAAGTAGAAGGTAGTAGTCTCATCCCTGTGCACTCCCACTTACCCCACCACAAATAACACGCCTCATTCTTGTAAGTGATTTGCACCTCATGGTGCTTTCCTGGCATTTGGGTTTCTCAAAATCTCCCTCATTTTCTACATGAATGTCTTACTGCAACAGGGACTGGTTTAGAGGTGCAGGAGCCAGGAAGAACTCTACCTTATTTTCAAACCAAGAAACAGCTCGTTGACCTGACAGCTGAAACCACCAGCATCCTTTTGCTTTTAAACGTAGGAAAAGTGATGGGAAGTCACTGAAAGGCAATAAATGTGAACCACTCTTAAATGCCAACCTGGCTTTAAATAGTGTTTTGACAACACACAGAAAACTGTTTATTTTGAGACTTACGGGACTTCTGCAGGAGTTGGTGCAAATACAATGAAAATTATAATGTTTATGTAGTCTATAAATAAAAGAGTAAAGAAACCCAAGTCCCACCAGGATCACAAGTCAAAAAGGAGAAGGAATAAATAAGATCATTATTACACAGATTGGTTGATATTTTTTTTTGCCTCGATAAACAGTGAAGTTATTGATATACGCATATCTGCAGATATGTATAAACATGAAAAACTCAGAGAAAATGAAAATGTTTATCAAGGCCCATTTCCCAAAATACTACTTACGGGAAGCAGTCGAAAGTTTAACAGAAAGGGACCGATTTCTTGGATTTGTAACTAACGTCTTTTAGGAGAGAGAGTTAGATCCTAGAAAGACACTAAGGAAACTCAGATAACATTTTCTAGAGGTGAAATTAATTGTAAAATACAGCCTAATGCAGACAGAAACATGGCTTGACACTGTGTGTGCAAAATTGTCCACATCTACACGTCCATGCTTTGCTCACTCAACCAATACATAAAATCTTCTCTAAAAAAAAGTGACCTCATTATCATATATAGGAGAAAAATAACTTGTGATTAATTGGAGTGGAAAAATATCAGCCTCAAGTGTTCGAGGGGACAGAGGGGAATTCTTTGACTCTTAAATTTCCTTGGGATTATTTTTTGATAGTTCATCCAAAATTGATGGAAATGCCTCTCGGTCCTTTGGGTTCAAAACAAAAGTCACTTTCTCTTCCTCAGAATCCACTAACCATAAAAAGTAAACATTTCCATTTCTAATCTTCAAATTAAATTACAACTGGTGGAGAGATAATGAGTAAGCTTTATTAGCCTCATTTCCATAGACAATATTAACTGAAGTCTGTTTTTCTTGTAGGCATAATAATATCATTACACTAATGGTATAAAACTAATCTTATTTTTGGTGAAATACACTGGTGAGGGAATCACCAGCCATACAGATATGGAAAGGTTTGAAAAATGAAGATAATTCTAGTAGAATTAGTAAAGTCTGCTCTGGGATTCGGGGAAGCCGAAGTTAATGACTTGGAATCCTTAAAAGTTACTTACACTTCCCACAATGTTGGCAGAGAAGAAGAAGATTGCATTTTAAAAGTTACACACACAATCCTACTCCCCCAGTTTTCCACCATAGGGAATCACTGAGCTGACATTGAGCTGCGTTGAATAATTTCCCCATGTTTTAAACAGAGGGCACAATCACCAGTATTGGGGTAAGTATTTAACCCCATTAAATATGTCCCCAATTTAATTGGGGACCTAATTAACTGGGCATCCCTGCTCGTCCTCCTGCAGTGTCCCAAGTGCTCTTCCCTCTCTCGTCGCTCCCAGCTCCTACGCTTTTGCCAGTGCAAAACAAATATGAATAAAAATATGGGATGCTTAAACAATGTTAATGAAAAAAAAAGAAAAAGTGGAAAGTCTAGATTTATGTCAAGAGGAATGTGATTTGTAAGACGGTAAAGTAAGAGAGGGAATTCTTTGCTCGGCTCCTAGTTACACGAGCGAAACAACTTTTGGTGTGAGAGCTTGGAAGAGATTATAAGATTAGAAAACATGACGCAGAGAGGACGGTAAAGGAACTGGGTTTGTTTAGTCTAGAAAGCAGAAGACTTAGAGGGGACATGTTAGCATAACCATTGTGCATATAAAATTTTATAGAGAGCACAACGTACGTTTGCTCTCCTTTTCTCTTCGGGAACAAGACCAGGAGAGATCTACTTAATTTTTGGCAAAGAAAGAAATCAGGCTTTACTCGAAAGTATCCAATTGGGTTATTGACCTATTGGAACAGATGCTAAAGAAACGGTGGAACACCCTTCACGCAAGGATTTCTAAGAGTGGTTGTAGACAAACATCTGTCAGGCCTGACCTGTGTGTACTTAATCCTGCTTTGCTGCTGGAAGAAGGGCTGGGGGCTCCCCTGTTGGCATTTCGGAAGCCCCCCTTCTTCTACAGCTTAGGATGACTTTAGCACAACACTTACTATCAAGCAGCTTATGTGCAAAGTAAGATATGGGCTAGATTTTTCAGATGCTTTGAGTAGTTTTGTGGTTATCTGATCTTTTCCTTTCTGGTTCATCATTGTCACTGTTTGGATACTTATATTTTATATTGAATTAAGTAATCAGAGGTACTCATGTTAAGAATTTACCCCATTTTTTTTTTAGTAGTGCAGCTATTACTTCTGTAATAGCTGTGAGAGTTTACAATTTAACCTTTGCTTACCTGGAAGTTCAAAAGCCAAAAAGAAACAGAATCTATGTTAGTTATATTTTGATTTAAAATCTCAAGTCTACAGCAATAAAAGCTATGTGTTGTACTCCATCTTCTCTTTCTTAGGCAGTTTGATTTTGTCAAGGAACAGAAAATAGCTAAAAAATCCTCTTCTTGTAAAAATTTTCTAACATTAATATTGTTACTGTCATCTAAGTGTATGTGGGAGTTCTCATTAAGTGCCTACGGTTATTTAACTCAGAAATGGAAATACAAGCCATATCTTTTTCTATATAGTATATATAGAGCTGAAGAGGACTTCCAGTCACCGAGAGCTGTGCTGAATGAGAACATTCTGCTGTGCTTCCCACTGGTATTTTAGGGTCAGCTTTGTCGGATTTGGAAAGGTGTATTTTGTTTTTCAGTGGGCTCCTAGAGCTTGGGTCAGTCAGATAAGAGATGCAGATGCTGGAGGTTTTATTTTGTTTTATTTTATTTTATTTTACTGCATTTTATTGTATTGTATTTTTTTATTTTATCTTTTTTATTCTTTTCTTTTAGTTCATTTTACTTTTATTTTTAGGTGCTCATGTTTCTGCGTGCAAGTAGTTCCAAACTGAACATAATTTCTGAGAAAGGTGTCTCATTTGGAGTTAAAACACGCATAAGTTCATTCAGTGATCAGGGGACACTCTGCTCTGCCACTGCTTTCCTTGTGCCCTCTCCCTCACCTTCCCTGAACATAGACTGTAGAACACCCTGAAAGAGAAGCCTCCGTCCACCACTCCCTTGATATTGATATAAAGGCAGCTTCACCTCCACCCAGATTCTTCCCTTTCCTCAGTAGCCATGAAAACACAACATCCATCTTTCCCCCTCTCTCTCCGTGTCTTTGGACTTTAAGCCAGGTGAGAGTACGAGCTATAAATTGAAGCGAAATATACAGCTGGGTAAATAAAGTGAGACCAAAGGGAGAAAAAAAAAAAAAAAAAAAGGGGAAATGTGTTTCCTATCACAGAGTTTAAAAAACAGACTTGGCATACAAGGGGAAAAAACAAAACAGGAAACAAGGTTCTACATATAAATTAAACTTTTTCACCCTGGACCTTTTTAGATAGCCCAGGAGTAATAAGAAGGTGTGTTTCTTGGCCCGGCAAAGCAAGCATTCCAACACTAAATGGCTTCCTGTTCAACACGTTCAAAGCCAGAGACTGTTTTTGGGGGTTGGTTAGAAATATGTGTGAAGTATGCACTTTTAGTGCAGGCCAAATCAAATGTTTTCAATCTCCCTCCCCATCCCCTCCCCCATCCAAAAAGAGGAAAAAAAAAAAATTTAAAAAAAAAAGCAAAATGTGATCAAAGTTTTCTCCTTCGCGGAGGAAGTTCAATGATTAGCCTTCAGGTAATCTGCAAACATTCACACTTCCCAGTAAAGATGCTTAAAAAAGGAACCGGTCAATGTTGTTCTTCACTGGAATTTGAGGCTGGTGAGCTATGATGAGTAGACACCTACAAGAGCTCAAGATTTTGGCCCCAAACGAAGACGGGGAAACAGTGAATATTTGAGGGTGCGGAGCGTGTTATAGCATTTTCCCCCATTGGTGTCAAACCTCTAATTCCCAAATTGTTGATCCATTTTCTTCTCTTGCCACATCAGCCTCAAATGTTATTTTGTACTGCATGTTCTTTGCAGATCTTTAGGCGTTGGTTTTTGGGGGTTGGTTTGTTTTTTTTTGAGGTTTCCAAGGTTTGATTACGTGCCCAAAAGTGAAAATAACACACACGAGAAAAAAGTGTGGAGCACCGTATGTCACGGATGGGCCAAGGTGAGGAGGTTTTCCAGTTCCTCAGTGAAGCCACAGGGTACTTTTTTGAAAAAAAAAAAAAAAAAAAAAAATCACAAAAGTACACCTTTCCCCCCTCCCCGCCCCCCCAGCTAGTGGGAAATGGTTACATCTAACTAACCTGTGCCTCAATTTGTCCCTTTCAGTATAATTTCAGAAGTCTCACCAATTACTGCTTCTAGTAACATTCTTTCTCCCAACTCCAAACAAACAGAAGTGGTAGTAAGTGGTAGCCAACTATTTTCTTTTAATATTTTTTTTTTCATTCCGGTGTTTTTGAGCAAACTCGGGATCTAAACACTCTTCTGTTTCAATATTTGAAGAATGCTATGTACCAAGTACAGTCCGAGATGGGACGTTGTTGTGAGACATTGGTCTTGTCTGTTGCTGTTATGCCACCTTGAATGAACTGAGTCGCATACTTTGTTTTGGTTCTCTCTGCCTGATTTTTACCAAAAATACCATTAACAGGCCCTTATAAATGGATGTTTTTGGGGGTTTGCTTGAAGAAAATGCATCCTAGGAAGAGATCTGGATCTTCAGTCTCATGTAAGTAAGTAAAATTCAGCCTGTGTTGATTTGTACCAGACTAAACAATGATTTTCTTTTGCCCGGCCAACTATAGGACTCATGTTAGAAGTACTGCTGAAGACAGAACTAATAAGAAAGGTAGGGGGACTTAAGGAAGAGCAGATAGACTCCACTGATGGCTCATTCCTGGACCTCCATTTACTTCAATATCGTATCATACTTTATATCCAGAGCTATTGCTGGGGGACAGTGGGGGAAATGACCAATGAAGAATGGGTTTCCTGCTTCTGTCCCTCTATGAAAGTCAAGGTTTTCCAGGGGGAGTAGTAGGAGATCAGTTGGCTGTCCAGGGAAGTGGTTGAGGCACCATCCCTGGAGATATTTAAAAGACGGGTTGACATAGTGTTTAGTAACATGGTTTAGTGATGGTTTTTTATCAGAGTTAGGTTGATGGTTGGATTAGATGATCTTAAAGGTCCCTTCCAACCCAGACAATTCTATGATTCTATGATTCTAGTGATTCAGTGTCAGCTGCTCAGTAATGCTCTTCTGCTGCCTCCCTAGCATACTTAAATTCAGTTTCAGTTCCATGTCCACATTGTCTTCTGCACTTCAGTCTCCTTCCTTCCCACAGGTCCTTCCACAATAAAAACATCATGTTTGTTTGCTGTGTCTGAACCCTGCAACTTCCTTTCCCCTGACCTTCACCATTAATCCTTTTGAGATTCTGTTCTAGCTCCCTCACATCTAATACCATATTTCTACACACCCGTCATTTTTTCTGATGTGTTAAATCACATGAATTCTCAGGAAGGGGAGTAGGTTTAGGTATGTCCCATGAAAGTTCTCCAAACTTTCCGTTGAGTTGGGTTGACAAAACTACAGGCTTCCAGCAGCAATCACTGTCAACAGGTTAAAAACCAAAGGCATACACTCTGATGTAATCAATATGTTTCTTGAACCTCAGTCTGTTCTTCTAAAATTGGCTCTTGAAGCACATCCTTTCACTTAGGACAAGTGAAAGTAAAGATCTGTGAAATACTATGAAGATACAGATGAGTTTTATGAGTGAGTCATAAGAGTTGAAAAGAAAAGAAAAGAAAAGAAAAGAAAAGAAAAGAAAAGAAAAGAAAAGAAAAGAAAAGAAAAGAAAAGAAAAGAAAAGAAAAGAAAAGAAAAGAAAAGAAAAGAAAAGAAAAGAAAAGAAAAGAAAAGAAAAGAAAAGAAAAGAAAAGAAAAGAAAAGAAAAGAAAAGAAAAGAAAAGAAAAGAAAAGAAAAGAAAAGAAAAGAAAAGAAAAGAAAAGAAAAGAAAAGAAAAGAAAAGAAAAGAAAAGAAAAGAAAAGAAAAGAAAAGAAAAGAAAAGAAAAGAAAAGAAAAGAAAAGAAAAGAAAAGAAAAGAAAAGAAAAGAAAAGAAAAGAAAAGAAAAGAAAAGAAAAGAAAAGAAAAGAAAAGAAAAGAAAAGAAAAGAAAAGAAAAGAAAAGAAAAGAAAAGAAAAGAAAAGAAAAGAAAAGAAAAGAAAAGAGAAGAGAAGAGAAGAGAAGAGAAGAGAAGAGAAGAGAAGAGAAGAGAAGAGAAGAGAAGAGAAGAGAAGAGAAGAGAAGAGAAGAGAAGAGAAGAGAAGAGAAGAGAAGAGAAGAGAAGAGAAGAGAAGAGAAGAGAAGAGAAGAGAAGAGAAGAGAAGAGAAGAGAAGAGAAGAGAAGAGAAGAGAAGAGAAGAGAAGAGAAGAGAAGAGAAGAGAAGAGAAGAGAAGAGAAGAGAAGAGAAGAAAGGAAAAGAAAAAGGAAAAGAAAAAGAACAAGAACAAGAAAAAAGAAGAGAAGAGAAGAGAAGAGAAGAGAAGAGAAGAGAAGAGAAGAGAAGAGAAGAGAAGAGAAGAGAAGAGAAGAGAAGAGAAGAGAAGAGAAGAGAAGAGAAGAGAAGAGAAGAGAAGAGAAGAGAAGAGAAGAGAAGAGAAGAGAAGAGAAGAGAAGAGAAGAGAAGAGAAGAGAAGAGAAGAGAAGAGAAGAGAAGAGAAGAGAAGAGAAGAGAAGAGAAGAGAAGAGAAGAGAAGAGAAGAGAAGAGAAGAGAAGAGAAGAGAAGAGAAGAGAAGAGAAAGGAAAAAAGAAAAAAGAAAAAAAAAGGAAAAAAAAGAAAAAGAAAAGAGAAAGGAAGGGAAAAAGAAAGATGTTTCAGAAGAGAAATCCATTTAAATATGGAAAAGAAAACAATTCAATGCAAAAGAAAGACTTCAGGGATAATTTATGGTAGTTTAAATCCCTATGTCTTTGCCAGGTGGAGAAATCCTAGTCCCGTTACATGATCCTAACATCTTTCCAACTGCTTCAGTGAATCATTGCCATTACCAGTATGGGCAGAAATTTACTATATCAGCTTCCCAGACACTGAACACAGCATTGGCAGAGCTGATAGATATTAACTCAGTGAGTCAGATTAGGCTGTTCTTTTTTTGATCTCCAAGGCACAGAGCAGCATCTCCGGCCCCGTGGCCACCGCAGCTGCTGCCGAGAGCTGGGCAGCCCAGGGGATACAGATGGGGTTGCTCATCAGTGGTATGGCAGGACCTGCATGGTACCAAGCCATCCCAGCAGGTAATGAGAATATTCTTGACTTCCTGGAGTACTTCCTCGAGGTCATGTCGGTCATATTCAGGAATCTAAAAAAAAAAAAACCTCAACAAGTAATACTATAGATGTCATTATAACGATGCATCATTATCTCAGCTGATAAAATTTGTCTTGAAATTGTCTTTTCAGTCTCACAATGATTCCAAAAGTCTCCCTCGTTGGAGCTTTGTGCCCATGAAATTTTTTAGGGTGAAGAATTAAACATTTTACTATTTTGTCTTGCTTGCTTCTGGTATACACCACTTTCAGAGCCAGCTGCTTAAGCGAAGCGTTGTTTGTTTTGTGGAAGCAAAGTCCATACATCTACTCTTTACATAATGGGAACAGGTTTTGTTCCTTGGCAGGAAAGATTTTGGTTTTTTTTTTCTGTATCTCTGCTAAAGAAACAGCTAGGTCTGAAGGCGATTGTGACAGAACAAGGCAAGGACCACACTCTGCACTCAGTAGAACACGCCATGAAGGCAACCTGAAGGTGCTCTGAAGCAGCCGCCTGTGCTGGGCAGTCGTTGTAGGGTTGGCTTCTGCCAAATGGCATTGGTGGACGAAGTAACAGCCAGAGGCTCGTGTTGCTCTTCAAGAGACATCAGACTTTGTTTTCTCTGCTTTTTCCATTCTTCTCTGCTTTCAGTGTTCCATCCTTTGAATCATTTACAAAGTCCAAATTTCAAAACCAAATACTCGCTGAGAAAGTCATGCTACGCAGATCTGCAGCGAGGAAACTGCAGCCTTTTTTTCCAGATGGATGCATCAGTCTATGCTTGTCCTCTCCCTGCACTTTTCCCCAGCAACAGTTGGCCACAGGTGAAGAGAGAATGCCGGGGAGGTGGGTACATCTACCTCTCCTTCTGGGAAAACCTACCTACCAGGGTCCACCTCTTCTCTGCTGCTGTACTGCGTTACTCTGAAGCAATCTCCATTGGGCCACCCCATAGTCACCTCATTTCCACACTATGAGGGAATGATGCTCTAGGTGCTAGCAAAATGCGTTCACAAACATTGGTCTCCAGCTCCAGTTTTTGTCTGTGATATATAAAAAACAAACCTATGTGACTTGTCCCTCAGGAGTTTAGCAGAAAGGACTCCTTTTTTTTTCAACAGAACTTGTGTTTGTCATGTTGACCTGAATCATTTTGATGAAGTTGCACTTGGGGATCTCATGTGACTTGTCCCTCAGGAGTTTAGCAGAAGGGACTCCTTTTTTTTTCAACAGAACTTGTTTGTCGTGTTGACCTGTATCATTTTGATGAAGTTGAACTTGGAGATCTCATCAATTCTTATCAATACTTAACGGGTGGGTGTCAGAAGGATGGGGCCAGTCTTTATTCAGTGGTGCCCAGTGACAGGACAAGAGGGAACGGCCACAAACTTGAACATAAGAATTTCCATCTCACGTTCCTGTCTAACCTGCTCTGTGTGACCCTGCTCTGGCAGGGGGTTGGACTAGATGATCTCTAGAGGTCCCTTCCAACCCCACATCATTCTGTGATTCTGTGATTCAAGCATATTCAGGACCAAAGGCTGGATTCATTAACCGATTTAGACAATCTTATCTATGCAGTAATTGCTTTTTCAACACAGTCACAGTCATATTGACCCACCACATTTCTGCTGAACAACTGGATGAGTATCAATGCACTGTGGGGAGATCGGGGCTTGCTGTCTCACACGGTCTTCATATGAGTTTCTGTGGAAAGTGATATTGTTTTTTGGTTTTGTAGTGCAACTCTGAGCATTCCTCTTTGCAGCAAGGTGGCTAAAAGGAAGAGCAGAGAACCTGCTCCCATAGTATGGTGGTTCTTCCATTCACTGACCAGGATAGTTACTTGCACAGCTACGGGACCCCAACCTGTTGCATCTTTGCTTCTGAAAGTAAAATATCCAAGGGTGACAAACTGCTAACACACCACGTACGTTATATTTAGGGCCATCTAGTCAGCTTGATCACTTGCATAATTTGCAGGTAGGGTCTGCCACGACACAAACATTAAAAATACGGTAAAATACTGTAGGTAGCTTTTCACTTAGCACAAAGGAGTTTGTGAGCTCTTTCAGCACAGTCAGCAGAGGTTGTTTCTTCTGGAAGAGCTTTGTTATTTGGCAGAGTGCTACATAAAACAGCTTGAATGTTTTGTTGTTGTTGTTTTATTTTCCTTTCATTTAAATATCTTGTTTCTGTAGAATGAAAATCAAAGAAAATAACTGGAGACCCAGGTACAATAGGTTCTCTTACTGGTGAAAGTGAGCTTCTCAGGCGGAACACAGTTTTGAAGGCAAGGCAGTCTCTGAAGAAGGCTTAAAACATGTGATTTCCATCTATTTCTAGCTTACAGAAAATGCCAGGGTCTTTTGCAGCTCAGCAGATGAAAGGCTGCAAGTCCTGGACCTGTAACTCCAAGATTCCCTGCAAGAACAACCCACAGGTAGGCCACCAATGAACCTAACATGAAGCAAATTGGAGGAATTCCAGCAGGAATTTCTTTTCCAGTCTGCATAAATGACTGATGGGCTAGTCTAAACTTTAAGAGAAGTTGTCTGGCTGTTATCCAGTGGTATTTGGTAGTGCTGTGGGTGCAAGGACTGCCCTGCTTCCCTCCTCACCAAGCAGCGATTCTTTGTAGGCTTCCTCTTCCCCTCATGGCATCCTTCAAATGTCCTAAATGCCCTGATGGGAGGTGGAACCAAATCCAAGGCAAATCTCACCGATTATGAGCGATGTTTAGTGTTTATTAGTGGTCAAGCCTTTGCAGGAGCCATGTAAAGTGTAAAACAGCAACTCTCTCTTTCTGCCCTGCTGTCTCTTGGTACGTACGCACACACGTGTGCACACACACACAAAAGAACCCAAATTCATGCCCAGATATTCCCGAGCGTGCTGGAAGGTGGCATCCACCCAAAGTTGACACCATGCATGTTATTAGATTTGAACGCCACCACCACTCGAGATGTCCTCTAACCTGGTAATTCAGGAACAGGAGCCAAGCCATTTTAGCCAGCTTGTTATCAAGACCTCACATATTGATAGCAGACTAATTATCAGCATCTTATCAAAAACCAGGACTGGCAATTTGCCCTAAGACTGAGTGGTACCTGGGAGTCCCTGGCAATGCTTCTGAGCCACACAGAGAGATTCTGTCAAAGGGCACGGAGGGTGGAAAGATGCAGCAGGAGCAAGTAGGAGGGAAAGAACCCCCAGAACCTGACCCTCTGTTGATGCTTGGGGGGTCCTTTCCCCTTTCTTCCTGTGCAGGCAGAAACCAGCCCATAGGGTACCTTCTGCAAAGAGATAGAAATACACCCACAAGAGCTGGGAACATCTTGTGCACAGATGTGAGTCAGTACTTGGCAGGTGGTGAACTGGAGTCAGATTTCCCAGACAGAATTTCCATCTCACGTTCCTGTCTAACCTGCTCTGTGTGACCCTGCTCTGGCAGGGGGTTGGACTAGATGATCTCTAGAGGTCCCTTCCAACCCCACATCATTCTGTGATTCTGTGATTCAAGCATATTCAGGACCAAAAGCTGGATTCATTAGCTGATTTAGACAATCTTATCTACGCAGTAATTGCTTTTTCAACACAGTCACAGTCATATTGACCCACCACATTTCTGCTGAACAACTGGATGAGTATCAATGCACTGTGGGGAGATCGGGGCTTGCTGTCTCACACGGTCTTCATATGAGTTTCTGTGGAAAGTGATATTGTTTTTTGGTTTTGTAGTGCAACTCTGAGCATTCCTTTTTGCAGTGAGGTGGCTAAAAGGAAGAGCAGAGAACCTGCTCCCATAGTATGGTGGTTCTTCCATTCACTGACCAGGATAGTTACTTGCACAGCTACGGGACCCCAACCTGTTGCATCTTTGCTTCTGAAAGTAAAATATCCAAGGGTGACAAACTGCTAACACACCACGTACGTTATATTTAGGGCCATCTAGTCAGCTTGATCACTTGCATAATTTGCAGGTAGGGTCTGCCACGACACAAACATTAAAAATACGGTAAAATACTGTAGGTAGCTTTTCACTTAGCACAAAGGAGTTTGTGAGCTCTTTCAGCACAGTCAGCAGAGGTTGTTTCTTCTGGAAGAGCTTTGTTATTTGGCAGAGTGCTACATAAAACAGCTTGAATGTTTTGTTGTTGTTGTTTTATTTTCCTTTCATTTAAATATCTTGTTTCTGTAGAATGAAAATCAAAGAAAATAACTGGAGACCCAGGTACAATAGGTTCTCTTACTGGTGAAAGTGAGCTTCTCAGGCGGAACACAGTTTTGAAGGCAAGGCAGTCTCTGAAGAAGGCTTAAAACATGTGATTTCCATCTATTTCTAGCTTACAGAAAATGCCAGGGTCTTTTGCAGCTCAGCAGATGAAAGGCTGCAAGTCCTGGACCTGTAACTCCAAGATTCCCTGCAAGAACAACCCACAGGTAGGCCACCAATGAACCTAACATGAAGCAAATTGGAGGAATTCCAGCAGGAATTTCTTTTCCAGTCTGCATAAATGACTGATGGGCTAGTCTAAACTTTAAGAGAAGTTGTCTGGCTGTTATCCAGTGGTATTTGGTAGTGCTGTGGGTGCAAGGACTGCCCTGCTTCCCTCCTCACCAAGCAGCGATTCTTTGTAGGCTTCCTCTTCCCCTCATGGCATCCTTCAAATGTCCTAAATGCCCTGATGGGAGGTGGAACCAAATCCAAGGCAAATCTCACCGATTATGAGTGATGTTTAGTGTTTATTAGTGGTCAAGCCTTTTCAGAAGACATGTAAAGTGTAAACCAGCAACTCTCTCTTTCTGCCCTGCTCTCTGTCGGTACGTACGCACACACGTGTGCACACACACACAAAAGAGCCCAAATTCATGCTCAGATATTCCCGAGCGTGCTGGAAGGTGGCATCTACGTAAAGTTGACACCATGCATGTTATTAGATTTGAACGCCACCACCACTCGAGATGTCCTCTAACCTGGTAATTCAGGAACAGGAGCCAAGCCATTTTAGCCAGCTTGTTATCAAGACCTCACATATTGATAGCAGACTAATTATCAGCATCTTATCAAAAACCAGGACTGGCAATTTGCCCTACGACTGAGTGGTACCTGGGAGTCCCTGGCAATGCTTCTGAGCCACACAGAGAGATTCTGTCAAAGGGCACGGAGGGTGGAAAGATGCAGCAGGAGCAAGTAGGAGGGAAAGAACCCCCAGAACCTGACCCTCTGTTGATGCTTGGGGGGTCCTTTCCCCTTTCTTCCTGTGCAGGCAGAAACCAGCCCATAGGGTACCTTCTGCAAAGAGATAGAAATACACCCACAAGAGCTGGGAACATCTTGTGCACAGATGTGAGTCAGTACTTGGCAGGTGGTGAACTGGAGTCAGATTTCCCAGACAATAATTACATTTTCAAAAAAAAAAAAAAAGGAATTAAAGAGAAAAGAGTAGAAGAAGGACTAATTCCCACCACTGGAGAAAGTGAAATTGCCTTTTCTTTCCACATAGTTGATTCTACATCACTTCAGGTGGTGCCTGCAATAAAACATTCAGGAAAGTTATGATGGATCTTTTTCTAAATGGGTGCAGATTAGACTTGAATAATCGTTTCTCTCCTCCAAGCTGCCCAGCCAGTTCCGATCTGAAAGCTGTACAGACGTAACAACCATGTGTGCTGTAATAATTCCCAAGTCACAGAAGTGCCCTAACTTGAGATGGGACAATAGCTCAGAAGAAGATATATTTTTTATTCCCTTTAACAGGAAGGGGAGAGATTCAGCGAGAGACAAAGTGCACAAGCTAGCAGATAGATTATATACAAAGAAGCCTCCAAAAAGTACTTTGCTGGGAAAAGTGAGATTAAATATTGCAAGAGATAATTAATCTGTTATGATGCTTGAAGACTAAAACAAAGGAATTAGTTTATATCCTCAACTTCCTTTTCCAAAGAAAATTCCTGGGGCTACTTAGAGCACACACAGCATTACAGCTTCCAGTTGTTTCCCATGATTGAGAGCTTCCAGGTTACCCAGCAGCTGCTAAAGGAAATGATGCTCTTGGCAGCAAGCATTGCTGTCAGTTCAGTCCTGGCTATGGCCGATGGGAATCTTCTGGTTGACCAAAATGCAGCTGGGTTGGGCTCTAAATGATTGCACTTTCTGAGGCTTGTGAGGACACAGAAGTTCCTAAGCATACAATTGGAACCATCGTGTGCAGGACAGGTATGATAAGAAATAATTTTGTGCTGACAACTCCATTCTTGAATGCACCCAGGGTAGAAGGTGCTCAGCCCCCCTCATGTTGTGGTGAGGACAGATTCCTGAGGCGGTGTGTCCATTCTGCCCAGGGAAAGGACACCCAAGGCCCACCAACAGCCTGTTGAAAGCCCCCCAAATGCTGGGTGGATTCGGCAGAAAACTCTCGTGCTTTGTCAGTGCCAGTCCTCACTGCTGAGGAGAAGCCTGGTGTGGTGACCTGGCAGTGAAGATCTGGCCCCTCTTGCTTGCTTTTGGCCTTCCTGAGGACATGCAGGCCACTCCAAGGGGATATCTACTCCATGGCCTGAAATGGTATCTCTGCTACCGGACCCCAGATGCAAAAATACATGATATAAAAAGTGTGTTATAAAAAGATCTAAATATTGATCCGTTCCTGTGGTGAATGGGCGTGAATGGGCTCCAAGTGCTGTGCTGTTACTGTTGGGGATCTCTGAGCGGAGATCACTGTTTATAAAAACAAACAAATAAACAAAGAGCTAATTAAAAGCCTTTCAAGTCTAGTCATCTCTGAACTTCAGGAGTCTGGACGCCAGCAAGTTCTGAATCATGGGTACAGTGTCCAGTTCTGATTTTAAGTAGTATCTTATGCTTTGATGAGCAACTCAAGAAGTTACTTGATCTAATAGCAGAGTTGCCCAGTCTGTGGGATATCTGCTTTCGGATGTCCTTGAAGAATTTCTTAATCGTCTGGCTTTTGGAAAACTTGTTTTCCACAGCTTCTGTTAAAGAGAAAACCTCATGCAGTGAGGAATCCAGCGCTCACAGGACTGGGAAGAGAGGGAGTGGGAGCATGATGCCCAATGGCTAGCAGGTTGCATGGCAGTTCCTTCGTTAGCAAAAAGTGACGCATCCTTCTTTCAACAGCAGCCAAAAACTTGAGGAAAGCAGGTACCAAGGCTTGGTCTGTCCCACCTGACTGGCTTTATGTGGTCTAGTGCTCAAGTCCCAGGTGCCCAGCTCTGGTGAGGCACCTGGAGATGTAAGCTTTTGGGCATAGACAGAAAAATGGAATGTTGCAATACCTACCCTTCGAGAACTTAGTTCTGGTTTTGGATCTAATGCCCAGTCTGATCCATACACACTGCATATGTCCTGTGCCTTATTCCACACCTGCATCTCTTTCTCTTGTCCCCAGCCTTGCCACTCCTGTGTCCTTTAAGCATTATTTTTATTTTGACCTATGACCTTTAGCAAGCAAGTATTTTTGGCTAGGTTGGCTTCTGTGTCAACACATTTTCCTTCTGGAACAAAAATAACAGATATAACAGATGTAACAATCCGTAACTCTCTCCAATGTCTCTTCCCCTTAAGTGGTCACTTGAAGGGTAAAACATCCACTGGTACCAAAATGGGCTTTTGTTAATGGAGCACTGACATGGAATAAACACTTCTGCAGAGAATTCATGTGCTTCAAACCACTCCTCATTAGTGCTGTTTATTCTAAATTGAGCATAAAGTTATAAATGGAGAGCATACTGCCGGTGTCTATTAATACAGGGTCCGATTCTACATCCAAAAGTGCTTACTTGCACCAGCGAGTTCTGTTTAAAGTAATGGCACAATAATTCCTTTTTGACTACCTAATTTGGCCCACGTTTAGGGACACAACAAGACTTTTTACAGCATTGGTAAGATGATAAAAACACTTTATGGAAAAAATGTTAAGCTGTTGAAGAAAGTGATAGCTGATGTCATCAGTATCATTCTTTCCACATCCTTCTTATAGCAGAGTACAGTCGGGCTCTTCTGCTGAAGTGGTTTCCAGTATTTCCAGTTTCGCACTCTTTTTCAAGGGGTTATGACCTCCATACCGGTAGCTGGAGCAGAAGGTTGTGGTGGAAGTGTTTTTTCATGTCTTGGAAGAGTGACACTGGATTTAAATTGCAGAATATCTCCATACCGGTAGCTGGAGCAGAAGGTTGTCGTGGAAGTGTTTTTTCCTGTCTTGGAAGAGTGACACTGGATTTAAACTGCAGACTATAGTCATAGAATCATAGAATGGTTAGAATTGGAAGGGACCTTAAAGATCATCCAGTTCCAACCCCCCTGCCCTGGGCAGGGACACCTCCCACCAGACCAGGTTGCTCCAAGCCCCATCCAGCCTGGCCTTGAACCCCTCCAGGGATGGGGCAGCCACAGCCCCCTGGGCAACCTGTTCCAGGGTCTCACCACCCTCACAGCAAAGAATTTCTTCCTAATACCTAATCTAAATCTCCCCTCTTTCAGTTTAAAATCATTTCCTCTCATCCTATGGCTCCTTTCCCTCATAAAGAGTCTGACCCCGTCTCTCCTAAAGCCCCTTTAGGTATGGGAAGGGGCTCTAAGGTCTCCCCAGAGCTTTCTCTTCTCCAGGCTGAGCAACCCCAACTCTCTCAGCCTGTCCTCACAGCAGAGGGGCTCCAGCCCTCAGAGCATCTTCGTGGCCTTCCCTGGACACATTCCAACAGGTCCATGTCCTTCCTGTGCTGAGGACTCCAGAGCTGGACACAGCACTCCAGGTGGGGTCTCACCAGAGTGGAGCAGAGGGGCAGAATCACCTCCCTCGACTTGCTGGCCATGCTTCTTTTAATGCAGCCCAGGATGCAGCTGGCTTTCTAGGAATCTCTGGTGAAATTTATCATATATCTGCTTGAAACCACTCTTTGTAGTGTTATCATTCTCCATTCCCTGTGTGCCTGGGAATGGAAGCTTGACCAACTCCTCTCACCGGAATTCAGATTCATCTCATTTAACCATTGCCATGTGAAAGGTGACATCTAGTCCATGGTAGCTGTCTTAGGTAAGGCTCTAATTAATTTCTTTCTTTTAACTACAGAAGAAACCAGAGGATTCGACTTGACCCTCCCATAACTTTGGGAAGGTTATCTGAAATGAGTCCTACTCCAGATCTGACCCATACTTGAGTATTAGAGATGAGATGGTGCAAAAAGGTTTGAGGGAAGAGGCAATAATATGTCACCAATTCCATTTAGAAGAAAGAAGGTACCCTAAAGCTGCTGGTACTACACAAACTATAAGCACAAAGTGCTCTCTCTGCTAAGAAAGGTGAGGAGCAAAGAGAATCCTGAAAATTTAAGTGGAGAGTTGAACAGAGAAATACAAGAGCTATTATTAGTGGTTCAAATTTGTTTATTGAGACCTTTAAAATGAAATAATCCAGAGATTTATAGCCAAGATTGCAATTTTGGCCTAAAGAAGGACAAAATATTAGTCTTCCTTCAATGTTAAAACACTGCTCAAAGTTCATGATCTACCAACATTTCCTAACCTTATCAGGAGAACCTGAAAGAAAATGTCTGAGAGTGGGTGTCACCAGACAAAAAGAAATAAACAGGGGCTAGCATAACGATGAAATTCAGCATGTGAAAAGATACCAGGCAGACAGTCAAAATTACAAGAACAAATACACAAGAGAGGAGAGCTCCTGCTGCCAACAATTACAGCAGTATTACATATCACTGGTGTTCTCACTTATGCTAACCTTATACTAGCACAGCGCGCTTGATCTTTCTGGAAGGAGTCCCAATTTTCAGTGATGTGAAAGCAGAATCAACCAATATGTGCCTTTTCCTTTTACTTCTCCTTGGAACTAAGAGCTGAGGAAAGTGGAAACTTCTTGTGGCTGTTGATGTTATACCCTACAGAAGATTGGGCCGAGAAGTGGGAGTTGAATATCTTTGTATATGTTCTTCTGTTACACAAGAAATTGTTTTTGAATGCAATCAAAACATTGACCCTGGATCACATTGCACTTAACAGTGGTGTTAAGGGTTCTCTGCGAACCAGCTGAGCAAAAATAATGAAATACTAGTGAAAGTTCAAAGCCAGGCCTCTTGCTTCTGATGGAAAAATCCAGCAGATTCTCCAAATCTTGTTCTGTCTCTGGTTCTGACTTCAAAGCATTAACATGTTATTCAAGATCTTTTTAAATACTTTAATTGAATAAATACTGCATTTTCAAGCACCAATTAGTTTCCTATGTAAAATAATTTAAAAGCATTAGAATAAAAGTCTCTGAGTGTAGGAGTTATTTTTAATTTTTTATGTGTTTGTTACAGTGCTGATTAATAGGTCAACCCTACGCCTGGCTGCTACAGCCATTACTATTGCTACTATAACTACAGCTATGCAAGAAACATCTTGAGGAAAGGCAACTGCATCGCTCAACATAAAGAAGCAATCTTAAAACTTGAAGGCTTTTTTATAAAAAGACTAAAACACGAGCAATACCACCCTCCCAGCATCACCAGGCCTTTCCGGTTGAGGTGTAAGATAGATATAGGGGAATACCACCCTCCCAGCATCACCAGGCCTTTCCTGTTGAGGTTCAAGATAGATATAGGGGAAAAATAGCGTAGTGAGTAGGACTTGGGAGGTGATTATCCCCCTGTACTAGGCACTGGTGAGGCTCCACTCTGGTGAGGCCCCACCTCAAGGACTGTGTCCCGTTTTGGGCCCCTTCCCGCAAAAAAAACTCGAGGACTGTGTCCAGTTTTGGGCCCCTTCTTGCAAAAAAAAACATTGAGGTGCTGGAGCGGGTCCAGAGAAGGGCAACGGAGCTGGTGAGGGGTCTGGAGCACAAGTCTGGTGAGGAGCGGCTGAGGGAGCTGGGGGTGTTCAGCCTGGAGAAAAGGAGGCTGAGGGGAGACCTTCTGGCTCTCTCCAACTCCCTGAAAGGAGGGTGTAGCCAGGGGAGGCTGGTCTTTTAGGAAAGGAGGGTGTAGCCGGGGGGGTTGGTCTGTTAGCCAGGGAACAGGTGATGGGACAAGAGGAAATGGCCTCAAGTTGTGCCAGGGGAAGTTTAGGCTGGATATTAGGAAAAAAATTGACACTGAATGGGCTGCCCAGGGAAATGGTTGAGGCACCATCCCTGAAGGTATTTAAAAGCCGGGTTGACGTAGTGCTTAGAGACATGGGTTAGTGATGTGTGGTTTTGTTTTTGTCAGAGTTAGGTTGATGGTTGGACTAGATGATCTTAAAGGTCCCTTCCAGCCCAGACAATTCTATGATTCTGTGAAATGTCAGGAGTCCAAGGAGGTTGTTTTTCTGCCTTCTGAGAACTAGGGCAAAAGCCTAACTGGGCTGTTTGCTGGTATCCTGAACCATTATTATTCTCTGAGTCTCATTAAAACAAAAGAAAACAAAACAAAACCCCTGCCTTTGTCTCAGGTCATTCCAGAACGTTTGCCCGCCCCTGTTATGTATCCAGGCAGGAAATGTTTTTCTTCTTTTAAAATGAGCAATGCGAGGATATTGTGGTGAATGCATGGAGGGCAATATGCTATCAGCACCCGCCAGTTGTTTATCATGGCCATTTTCAGCCCAAACGGGGACACTAAGTTCCCTTGGATTCTCACTGCGTTGGCAAATTCGTCTGTGTCTGACAACAACAAAACCAACAACCACTTCCTGATAAGGTTCAGAAGAATTGCTTTTCTCAGCCTTATCTCACAGTTCTGTGCTGCTACTGAAAAGAAATGCAGAGTTTTACAGCAGACTTGCCTCTCTACTGTATATTTGCCAGTGGTAACTGTATGGTTTCACCTTCCCACATGCTTTGCTTCTCTCTGGGGGAGATAATGAGGAGGACTTACTCTCCTTCGCCCTGTGAATGGATGTGGCCTGTGTCTAAGGTCACTTCAGAACAGCAGCCCCTCAAATTCAGTTATGGTGAGGGGACCTTTTCTATAAAAAACCCTTGTTTTGCTGGAGGCATCAGCCCGGGTAGGGTTATGACATGCTGGAGATGCACAGGAATGTGAGGCTACTTCACAATCACAATTCCCAATCTCAGCATGTCTCTCCACAGCAATAAATGCCGTGTTATGAAGTTAACATGGATGTTTTATGCAGAAAGCCTTGTGTTCTGAAGACTAGCCACGATGCAACTCAGGCGAGGAGCGTTTCTCTCAGTTAAGTCAGGAGAACCAAGGGCACAGCAAGGGGATCCCTCCTTTTTGCACACAGCAGTGGAAAAGCCCTCACCCTTCCTCAGTCCTTTTTCTAGAGAAAGCAATTTTCAGGGTATTCTAGGCTCAGTGGTGCTGGCTGCTTGCTTATTTTATTCCCCAGCTTGTGACAGTTCTCCTCGATGCAGATTTTGTGTATGTTCACAACAAATAGCATTTTTAATTGCACCCTGAATAGGAAGCAAATCTCATTTTCCAATTGTGGGTGCCAGCTGGAGAGTACAGGGCTTGATTTCTTTCTGTAACATAGACTTTCGTTTTAGCCTTAGCAGCTACCTCTTACTTCCTCTCCAAATACATGTTTGGTGCTTGGTAATGATCCCTCTGGTGATTTTACTGGTGAGAGGAAAAAAGCAGGAGGATGGTCAGGGTGATAGCCATAAAATTTAGGGAACCTAAATGAAAATCTCTGTCACAGATTTCCTGTGCTGCCTTGCACAAATTACTGAGCCACAGATCTACCAGAGTCTGCATTCGCCTTGAATTCTCTGCTTCACTTTTATATCTCACTTTTATATGTCAAATGTGAAACGCAGGATCTCTATTGCATGAGGAAACTCAATTATGAAGTTCCTAGCTATTTGCTGCAATGGAGGCCACGTTGCTTTTTCAACTGAGACTTCTGAAAGGGTTCACTATGATACATAGCAAGAGGACTTACTTTTATTTATTTGTTTATTCTTATCATGAGGAAGCTCTATCTGAGCACAAGAAGAAGGGTTATGAAACTGCAGATGAGGATTTCTTAATCAGAAACAGAGGAAAAGATTATTGCAACCTCATTGGGAGAAACTGCTCCTTTCTCCTTAGGTTTTCCAGAAGAGTAAGTGTGAAAGAATAGTTGGAATAATAAATTCTTCTGAAAAATTAGGGTTTCCTGTTGAGTAATCCAAGGCTTTATTGTTTGTCAGGAAGCAGAGAGCGGCAGCCTCTTAAAAAGCAAAAAAAATCAACCCACTAGTTAGCACAGACTAATAGAGTAACTGTTAACACTTAGTATTCATTTCTTGACATGCCTCTGGAAGCATATTTCTTGCCCCAAAGAATTCCCCAAAGATACTTTTCTGACTATTTTTGTTTGTTTTGCGGGACTTAGAGTCCGTTGACATGAGGTGTAACTTAGAAATACTGGAGGGTAAGTTAATTTCATTTAAGTAATTATTTTACTTTCTTCTTGTCAAGCACCTATCCAAATCTATGAGCAAACTGATAAACTGAAACCTAGATGCTGGGCCCAGGCAGGTGGAAATGGAAATGATTGTCTCTAGTCAAGAGTTAAGACATTTTGCTAATAACAAAACATACCCAAGCACTGTGCTCATGGGTTTTTTTTGAGTGAACCGGCATCAGGATGAATTTGCAATTATTTGCAATGATTTAAGTGCATGCTGCTGTGGGAAAGTAGTCCCTGAGATCCAGGGGCTGAAGAATGAAGTGTGAGAAGCAGAACAGAACCAGCCCAAATTTTCCCACACCTTGACCCATGCTGGGCAACACCTACTGGCAGCAGATGTAATATTTCAACCGGACAAGTTATTCTTCTGTTGCTTATTGTAAAAAAAGATAATTAATGCTCAATTTTGCTAGTGCAGGGCAGGCATAGACTCTTCATCTTGAGAGTGACGGCTGTTTCCTACCCACCAATGTCACCTGCAAAGTTTTCAGTGAGCTATGGTGAGAAAACTTAGGAGAACAGAGTTACTTTAATTAATGCTTTTCTTCTCAAACCTTAATGTTGTTAACTTTAAGAAGTCATTAGAATGCTGGCATGAACAAGAGACAATGCTTATGGGTTTTAATGAATGCAAATGTGGGAAGGAACCCATTTTCATCTTCTAAGAAACAGAAGGGATTAATCTAAAATGACATACTTAATTACTTCAATCAGGCCTTCTTCAGTGAGAGGCAATAAAAATAAAAGCCTGCGATTATTTCTATATTTCTGAATAAAAATGTTGATGCCATTAGCTAAGAAATATTTCAGTGACAGTTCGAAACAAATGTCTCCAATACACTTTTAATGTAGATTTTAAAGGTTCATTATTCTTGGCTAATTGCAAGCCAGTTGATCATTAAAATCAGATTTGCCGAGGCTTAGGAAGCATGCATCCTTTACATGAATGTTAATCCTCAATAAACACGCTTTTAACAATCAGTTGGCTCACTCTATATGTATCGCAGGGAATTCAAGTCACAGAATGTTCCTAAGATGCTTACTTGAAAGTACTACCATCGTTTCCCTATTTATCCTGTGCTGTCTTTTCTAATTAAATGGAAAACCGATTATTACGCAGCCATGAGACACTTTTCTAACATGGTGTTTGCCAGATCTCCTCTTTGCAGAAGTCCATTGCTGATGGATTGCCCCAATTTTATATTGAAAGCACATAAATAAGATGATGTCAGAAAAAAAAAACGCTTTCAGAAAGAAAAAGTGCACCTCTTCGGTTCATACAAAGCACGATTGCGTGTGAATAGGTTTGTATTTTCTGAAAGACATAGTTCTGCCCTGAGCAGAACTAGTGACAAGTGATTCAGGCCTAAAGGGTTTTTAGAACAGTCTCTCCAAAGAGTAGAGGCAGATAAAAACTTGTCTGCTGTCCCGTTACAGGGAATATTTCATAACGCAGCTTCATTCAAGGGTTCTCAAACATCTGCAGCCATTTAAATTGGTTGTGTCAAAACAAACAAAAAAAAAGCCCAAATTTGGAAATTCTCTTAAACTTTGAAGACAAAAGGAGGTTAAAATACAGATCTCAATTTTGTAGCTCAGTTGATCTCCTCCATTATCTAAGACATGGGTGAAAAGTGCTTTCAGGTAAAAATGCTGAAAAAAAAGTCATCGCCATTCCAGCTTAATTTCATTTTGAGTTCTTGCCTTTTTTTCATCACAAAATTCAAATAAAATTAAGATTTGATAGCATAAATAATGAAGCAGACACTAAGCAGAACAACAAACCTCCCCTTATTCTTATTCCAGTCATTTTAGGGATGGAGCATATAAAGTTTTTCCTCTTTTTTTCTGATACCAATGTATTACCCTTGCAGTGGTGGTTGGTTTTGAATAAGCAGAACAACAAACCTCCCCTTATTCTTATTCCAGTCATTTTAGGGATGGAGCATATAAAGTTTTTCCTCTTTTTCTGATACCAATGTATCACCCTTGCAGTGGTGGTCAGTTTTGCCTCTATTCTTTATACTCTTTCTGAAATTATGAAATATTTATGTTGAGCTGTTCTTCATCCATGTGGTTATTATATTAACTATATCTATGCATTTACACTTTCCAGCACAACTTGAAAAATAAAATGTATGGTTATTCTTTCTGGCAAGTGTCTCCTCCGGGGGAAGATTAGAACCCTTCATAGTTGAACAGCCTGCAGGAGATGGGGCTAAAAAAAGATTCACCTTTTCCCTGGCATATTTAAAGTGTTCTGTGTTGAAGATCACACCAATGACATAACATTTTTTGCTTAGAGGTATGTAGTTTGCCTGTTGATTTTACTTCAAGGGATCTCAGGCTTAGCCAACTTACAGAATCATAAAAGCAGGAGATGGGGCTAAAAAAAGATTCACCTTTTCCCTGGCATATTTAAAGTGTTCTGTGTTGAAGATCACACCAATGACATAACATTTTTTGCTTAGAGGTATGTAGTTTGCCTGTCGATTTTACTTCAAGGGATCTCAGGCTTAGCCAACTTACAGAAACGTAAAATGATAGAATGGTTCGAGTTGGAAGGGACCTTAAAGATCATCCAGTTCCAAGCCCAATGCCCTGAGCAGGGACACCTCCCACCAGACCAGGTTGCTCCAAGCCCCATCCAGCCTGGTCTTGAACCCCTCCAGGGATGGGGCAGCCACAGCTTCTCTGGGCAACCTGTTCCAGGGTCTTACCACCCTCACAGCAAAGAGATCTCTTCCTGAGATCTCATCTAATCTAAATTTACCCTCTTTCAGTTTAAAACCATTACCTGAGGGGTAATAAAGAGTGTATCTTTCTTGCTCCACTCCCTGGTCAAAAGTCCCTCCCCACCTCTCCTAGAGCCCCCTTTAGGGACTGGAAGGGGCTACAAGGTCTCCCTGAAGCCTTCTATTCTATAGGCTGAACACCCCCAACTCTCTCAGTCTGTCCTCACAGCAGAGGGGCTCCAGCACTTCAAGCATCTTCATGGCCTTCTCTGGACCCACTCCAACAGGTCCGTGTCCTTCCTGTGCTGAGGACTCCAGAGTTGGACACAGTCCTCCACATGGCTTACTTCATGTTTCCTTCCTGTGCTGAGGACTCCAGAGTTGGACAGAGTCATCCAGAGTCCTCCACGTGGCTTACTTCGCATTTTTTTGTTTCTTTTCCTTTATTTTCCTCCCAGAATAGCTCTGACCTGAGATTCTCCAAACTACAGTTACTTCACAGGGCTTTTTTTTTCTATCCAAGCCCCCAAGGCGAAACAGCTGGTGCACCGTGAGGTTGAGAAAAAGCCTCTGGGTGAAATGCTAATGGTCAGGCTGCTGACCTGCTTTGCCCAGCTGGCAAGGAACATGCTTCCTCTGAGACTGTCTCTGCTGCAGAGGTTTGGATTCCGGGAGTGGGGAGTGTCTGTGCAATTCCTCGTAGAAGTGGAGAAATAGACCTTTTTACTTGCTACCTTTAAGGGAGCAAGTCGTCTTATTAGTCCTGAATCCCAGACTGACCTTTATTTTCTGGTGGAAGCTAAGACTGGGTGGCCCTTGGCTTCTTGCAAATAGACATTTGGCTACGAACAGGACTCATGTGATGATATTAATGATTGGTGATTAGTGCAAGGAAATACCAGGCACATGGCCTGTTCTATAGGGGGTCATCAACCTAGACATGGTAGCTGTATTGCAAGAAAATGCCTAATAGCCTGGAGGCTTTCTAATAGCATTAGAAGTTTTATGTTCTGGAGTAAGGTAATCAAATCTCATGCTTCGGGGCACACGCTGATCTCTGCAGGAACCAGGAAGGCATTTCCCCCCACGAGAGCTTTATGCAGTTGTCTGGGTGGTTTCCATCTTTTCCCGGAGCAACGATAAATGGAGGCTGTTGGAGGCAGGACACTGAACTGCATGGAGTGACCCCCCCCCATATCTGTGTCCCCATGTAGCTCTTTAAGGAGCTAAAGATTTTGAATCCTATAGAAATGAATGCATTATGACAGAAAAGCTCCAGCAAAATGCCTTCAAAGTGAAACCCTGGGCCAGCTTTCAGCCTCTATTAGGTAGGTGCAGCGCTCATTGAATTCACCCCCAGAACAGAGAACAATACTTGGCAAACTGCTTCTAGTGAGGAAAAATGATTAATGCCTTGTGTCAAGTGCTCGTAAAATGCTGTGGCACTTGTACACGTCTTTTCTCTTCTTAGGTAGGATGTTCATGACCTCATCAAAGAAAAGCAGAGTCTTCACAGCATCAAGCTTTTGTTCTCCAGCTCCTAAGGCACTCTCGTGCTAGCCAGCTTCTCTGTATGCCCATCTGATAAATTTCCTGCCCTGTTTTGGCTGCCTTCTGCTCCTCTTCTACTTTTAATTGTCTCTGTGGCTTTTTCTCTTCCTTTTTATTTGTTATCCTTTTCATTCTCTTCTGCCCAGCTGAAGGAAATAATTTTTCGGTTGTTATTGCAAGTTTTACTTTGATCTGGTCAATGTGAAATATTTTAATCCGGTACAGAATATGATGCTGTACTTTATAATGATGCCACTTTATCATTACCAGTATTTTTTTCACATGGGAATATTTCTATAAACATATATATGTACTTATCAGTAGCATGGACAAAGGCAAACTGCTCCAGCAAGGCAATTTTCACCATCAAGTTCAATACACAATATTTAATATATTTTTCTCATGATATCAGAGTAAATGTCCTTTTTGACGCCACAGTCAGTATTTTTCCCTTGAGTTACCCCATATGTATTGTCATTATTTTTTGCAGCTCTGCCAAAAGTGTTATGGTGTAGCCAAGGAAGAGTTTTGAAATGCTACATCTCAGATGCTGGGGTCTAGAAAAGTAATTGGCTCCTCACTCACCTGGGGAGTTTAATCACCAAAACTAATTGAGTTTGTACAAAATGAAAGCTAGTTCTCCACCTGAGGGAAAGATGACAAGGTAGAGAAGTTAACCTGTCATTTCTTTTTTATTTACTAGTTAAAAAGGGAAAAAAACCCCTGTCCTGTGTCCACTGGAAAATATAGAAATAGTAAATGAGTAGGTACAAATATAACGCAGACCATAACATAACAGACCATAACGACTTTTGTCATTCCACCTGGAAACAACAGAACATGGCAAAATGTTTCACAGAAAGTACTGCAGCCAGAGAAAAACCTCCAGCTTTCATTCCTCTTGGGATTATCCTTTCTCCTTGAACAGAGTATCAATGCATGTTGGGATCTACCCAGAAATACTGGAGCACACAAGCTCTCAAAACTGTTCAGTTTTGAGAAGAAGCAGAAAACAAGGAACAGGAGGCAGGAAAACAAGGAGTTTTCATGTTTCACACATGTCTTATGTACCTATTTCTCCAAAGAGGGGGGCTAGGATGGTTTGATTCTGCTTTACACCTCCTTGTGAAATTGTTTGGCTTCTAAAATATGGTGATGTCCTTGTTCTTCCCTAAGGTTTGGTGCACATGGCAAATTTGAGAAGTACTTCATCCCTGAGGGTGTCAAGGCCAGGCTGGATGGGGCTTTGAACAACCTGGTCTGGTGGGAGGTGTCCCTGCCCATGGCGTTGGGCTTGGAACTGGATGATCTTTAAGGTCCCTTCCAACCCAAACAATTCTATGGTACTATGTCTGAAGGAGAGAAGGACTATGGATTAAAAGAAGTGGTTTAGGCAAAGAAGAGCGGTTGACCTGAAGTGGGAAAAGACTGAAGCTGTGACTTGTAACACAAGAGGAAAAAAATTGGAGGGACAGAGTTTAAAATGGCCTTGGAGAAAAGGATAAGAGTTGTTACCCTCAAGCAGGAAAAGGAGGAAATCCAATAGAGAGATAAAAGAAGATGATCATAACTTTTTGTTAGTGGTTTTTCTTTTTGTGGCCTGGAATGCTGCAATACTGGAAAGCAGTGGGAGCAGCAATTATGCCAAGGACATACAGATACACAGAACATGGCTGCAAACAGCTTCTAGAGGACGCTTCACCTGCTCCACCATTTCAGCAAAAGACTACCATACACTCAGCAAAATTAAAAGCAATCTGTGATCATCAGCCAGTCAGTCAGACTCAATTCTCCTGGACAGAGAGGGGAAGCACAGCCTGCAGATTTGTTGTTGGGTTTGAAGGTAAGACGAACCTCCTGGGCAGGGAGAGAAGTGTGCAGGAGGGAGATGTGAGAAGGTGAGTCTGTTCCACCTAGAGTGCTTAAGGAGCCAGCTTTGTTGCCATTGCAACATCCCTTACAAAACACCAGCCCAATCCCTAATGAGCTTAACTTTAAAAATAAGAGAAAGCCTTTCTTGCCTCAGAGTACTTGTTATGTGCTCAGAATGTGCTGTACTCTTTCCAAAAGCTTTTCATCTTAGAGTTTTCGCCAACTGGTCTGAGACCGCATGGCAAAAGAACAAGACTGCGTGCCATTCAACTTTAATAAGTCATGGGAGAAGATATTGTTTAGCCCTGCAGAGTTTACACTCTCAGATTTATAACTGCAAACAATTAAAAGGAAGCAAGCCATCTCGGGCCTGCCTGTGCTCCAGCTCTTACAGGACCCAGTGTCCTGCATCTGGCACAGCTCAAGGGTCTGTGAACTTTTTTGGAAGGGAAGAGACTAATTGGGTTGGCTGCTCCTTGCTGGCTATGCAGGTGACTCCTTGGGCAGTGGGGAAAGTTCATGGGGTCTGCAGGCTGGTTGGGAAAAAAGGAGAACATTGCTAAACTTTTCCCGTCTTCCAAATCAAATTTTTTTCTTCTCTTGTCATCACAGTGACTCCAGTATTTTTGACCTGATACAAAATGTTTCTGTGAAATATTTTGGAAACTTCTGGAGAGGGTACAACAAAGGGCTATTAAGATGATGAGGGGACTAGAACATCTCACTTATGAGGAAAGGCTAAGGGGTTTGGGTCTTTTTAGTCTAGAGAGTAGAAGGCTGAGGGGGGATCTGATCAACACCTATAAATACTGAAAG
This sequence comes from Calidris pugnax, assembly GCF_001431845.1. NCBI lineage: Eukaryota > Metazoa > Chordata > Aves > Charadriiformes > Scolopacidae > Calidris > Calidris pugnax. The sequence continues at coordinate 309,141 of NW_015091012.1, read as the reverse complement.
GGTGGGTGTCAGGAGGATGGGGCCAGTCTTTTTTCAGTGGTGCCCAATGACAGGACAAGAGGTAACGGGCACAAACCTGAATATAAGAAGTTCCATGTAAAATGAGGAGGAACTTCTTTCCTGTGAGGGTGGCAGAGCCTTGGAAGAGGTTGCCCAGAGAGGTGGTGGAGTCTCCTTCTCTGGAGACATTCAAACCCACCTGGACACATTCCTGTGGGACCTGCTCTGGGTGGACCTGCTCTGGCAGGGGCTTGGACTAGATGATCTCCAGAGGTCCCTTCCAACCCCTGCAATTCTGTGATTCTGTGATAGGGAAGACATATACAGACATAGGGGCTTTGTATAGACGTCAAAGAAACCAAACTTCTAGCACTTAAAACAAGAAGGCTGTGAATGAGCTTTTAAACTGAAAAGCGTTGAAGGAAGCTGATGGGTATGGAAGAGCTCATGGTTTGAGACAATTCTTCTGTTCTGGATTCTGTATCCAAGTAGGAGGCCGATCAGAGGATAGATAGTCACTTAAGAAATGGAAAACCGACATTTAGACTGCCAGATGAGCAGTATGCGTGTTTCCAAAGGATTGCAAGGAGTCTAATAAAGAAAATGAGAAAACTGGAGTACAGAGCCCTTCATGAAAGTATTGACACGGGTACGCCTTGGCCTTCGTGGAAATAAGATGGCCGTGGTACATGGTGGTACAAAATATACCAGGAAACTCTTCTGGCACTGCAGTAATATTAGACGTTATATGAGAAGCTAACGTAAAGGTAGATTAACAAATTAACAATTAACTGCCTTGATGAGTAGCACCAAGTTTGTACAGGCTGACATTCCAGGCCTAAATAGGAAGAAAAGATAAATCATTGGGCCTCTGTCTCCAGCTGCCTGATGAAGTAAGCAACAACGAGTGCCATCCTCGGGAGATGGAAATGCAGGTAAGAAGGTGAGGAAGTTGGAACAAAACAGGGAACAGCATTACACCCTCGCTTGCCCACACCTTGAACGCTGCATGCCACTCTCATCCTGTCATCTGAAGAAGGGTGTATCAGAACTGGAAACTTCTTGACTTCTCTGGACTTCCGAGAAGAGCAACAGGGAGGGCCGGAGAGACAGAATGCCTTCTGCATGACAAAAAAATGAAGTAAACTAAGATATTCCAGCCTGGGAAAGGGACGACTCAGGCTGATGTAGCAGAGGTCTATGAACTCATGAGTAAGTAGTGGTGGATGTGATTTATATACCTCTTCCAACAGTAAAACTACAGGACATCAAATGATGCTAGTAAGAGCTAGATTCAGGGTTAATTTGTAGTGGTCCAGGCTGGCCTAAGTTCAAAGGGAGACTGGATGAGTTCAGGGAAATTCGTTGAGAATTTCTAAGCACACTGAAATCATATCTGCTTCAAGATGCCACCAAGATGAAAATACTTGAAGGTTTTGACAGTATAATGGAGAACATGGTGCACCCTTGCTTTATTTTTTGGGTGTTCCCTCAGCATTTGCTTCAAGAGAGGATTGTGGTCTTGTGGTCTGATCCACTGCAAGCTCTTTTGTTATTGTGTGAGAGTAGTTCTTTAGCCAGACCAGTGGTGGCCAGAGGACTCCCAGGTTGGGCCAGACATGTGCATCCTTCCCCATTTCCATGCAGAGTTTACAGGTGAACCCCACAAAGATTTGCCCTGGCAGAGCTGGGAGGGCAATTGGCCTCACCCCAGGGTGACTTTAACCAAGTGAAAGGGGGAAAGAGGAAAGGGAAAGGAAAGTCTTCTCTGAGAGAAGGCAAGAACAACTGCACCCTCCAGCGCCTTGATAAAATTGTGGCATTATGCTCTAATCATAGCAATAAAATAATCTGGGCTAAAAAAAAAGCACCTTTTTGACACCCCCAGTATTTCCTTCATCTTGGGCAGAAGAGCACCCAAAACAGGTGAGTTTGCTAAGCCAAGGGCATAACAAGGACACGAATAGATGTTGGTTGCTTTTAGCTGCCTGAGAAAATATAATGTGGATGCACCCTCCAGGAAACGAAGAAGCCATAGCATTTGGGGATGGAATTTTTTTTTTAAAGTTCAGTTTTTTGACTTATCCACTGACGTTACTGGCTAGATATGTGGGTCTGACTCTGAGAGATGACCCTTGCAAAAGGTTTTTAAGAAGCTTAATCACAACACAAATACTGAGGCAACAGGAAGTAATGGAACCTAGGAGGATATCCGCTATACATAGCCTAAATTCCAATCACGTTCCTCATAAAAAAGCAAACAGACCAGGAGGACAGATGGATGAGAGGCATTGTCACGTACGACTCCCATCGCTATATCTGCCTCATGGTGGTTTAGGCCTTCTTGAAGGTTTGTGCTGTCTCTGTTACCCACTGTTTGAGCTCTCCATATGGTTGCCCACATAGCTGTAGTCACCAGACCTGTGTGCTCGAGTGGTCATGAATATTCATTGCCAGATTTCTTGTTTTACTGTAAGGGGATAAAAGTTAAAGTGAAAATATGTCACCTGAGAAGGGTTTTTTCAGTTATTCTGACTGGAAAAGCCAGGGATGGCACACGCTGCACACTTTATCCAGATTTTAGTAACAAATACAAATGGACTCTGAATGTTCAAGAACATAAGGGTTATGTTCAATGACAAATACAAATGGACTCTGAATGTTCAAGAGCTGCTCAACATAAGTGCTAAAGCACAGTTAAAAAACATACTGACAAAAGTGCCAGGTGCCTGGAACAGTTTAAATCCAGCAGACCAAGGCTGCCTGGCTGCCGGTGCCACCTCTGGTTTGTGGGGTTTGGGTACCAGCAAAGCACTTGGGCTCAGAGCCACAGACCTTGAACTGAAGATACCAGAGCAGAGGATGACTTATTTTGAGCAAAGCACTTGGGCTCAGAGCCACAGACCCTGAACTGATGATATCAGAGCAGAGGATAATTTATTTTGGTTAAGCCATAGAATCATAGAATGGTTTAGATTGGAAGGGATCATCCAGTTCCAACCCCCTGCTCTGAGCAGGGAGACTTCCACTAGACCAGGTTGCTCCAAGCCCCATCCAGCCTGGTCTTGAACCCCTCCAGGGATGGGGCAGCCACAGCTTCTCTGGGCAACCTGTTCCAGGGTCTCACCACCCTCACAGCAAAGAATTTCTTCCTAATATCTAAATCTCCCCTCTTTCAGTTTAAAACCATTACTCCTCATCCTATTGCCTCACTCCCAAGTCCTAGGTGTGGACATTAAAAAAATTTGTCAGTGGTTCACAAGGAGAAAAAAGCCCCAATCAACAAGTAAAAGCAGGAAATATCATTATGACAGAAAATGTCATAAATCCGTTGGTTGTCAGGTATTCTTCTTCAGGAAAGAAATAAAATAAAATAAATGGTAGAATGAAAGGAAGTATTAACAAATAAATGTATTCTTCTTCAGGAAAGAAATAAAATAAATGCTAGAATGAAGGGAGGTATTAACAAATAAAGTCAAGACTCCTTTAGTCAAGGTGGTGGAGATTTTCTTATTAGGGTACACACTGCTGAGCCACTTGGCCTCTAGATTTCTGGCTGAGACAGGGGACATTGTCAGTTACTGCCTTTGCCAGTCAGAACAGAAAGAGGGCTCAGCTGTGCTCTGGGTGTCCTTTGTCACAGACGATCCACTACCAGCAAGAGTTTATGCTTTTAGCTGGCATTTCCTTCCTGCAGCACCACCGCCAAATCATATCTGCTTCAAGATGCCACCAAGATGAAAATACTTGAAGGTTTTGACAGTATAATGGAGAACATGGTGCACCCTTGCTTTATTTTTTGGGTGTTCCCTCAGCATTTGCTTCAAGAGAGGATTGTGGTCTTGTGGTCTGATCCACTGCAAGCTCTTTTGTTATTGTGTGAGAGTAGTTCTTTAGCCAGACCAGTGGTGGCCAGAGGACTCCCAGGTTGGGCCAGACATGTGCATCCTTCCCCATTTCCATGCAGAGTTTACAGGTGAACCCCACAAAGATTTGCCCTGGCAGAGCTGGGAGGGCAATTGGCCTCACCCCAGGGTGACTTTAACCAAGTGAAAGGGGGAAAGAGGAAAGGGAAAGGAAAGTCTTCTCTGAGAGAAGGTAAGAACAACTGCACCCTCCAGTGCCTTGATAAAATTGTGGCATTATGCTCTAATCATAGCAATAAAATAATCTGGGCTAAAAAAAAAGCACCTTTTTGACACCCCCAGTATTTCCTTCATCTTGGGCAGAAGAGCACCCAAAACAGGTGAGTTTGCTCAGCCAAGGGCATAACAAGGACACGAATAGATGTTGGTTGCTTTTAGCTGCCTGAGAAAATATAATGTGGATGCACCCTCCAGGAAACGAAGAAGCCATAGCATTTGGGGATGGAATTTTTTTTTTAAAGTTCAGTTTTTTGACTTATCCACTGACGTTACTGGCTAGATATGTGGGTCTGACTCTGAGAGATGACCCTTGCAAAAGGTTTTTAAGAAGCTTAATCACAACACAAATACTGAGGCAACAGGAAGTAATGGAACCTAGGAGGATATCCGCTATACATAGCCTAAATTCCAATCACGTTCCTCACAAAAAAGCAAACAGACCAGGAGGACAGATGGATGAGAGGCATTGTCACGTACGACTCCCATCGCTATATCTGCCTCATGGTGGTTTAGGCCTTCTTGAAGGTTTGTGCTGTCTCTGTTACCCACTGTTTGAGCTCTCCATATGGTTGCCCACATAGCTGTAGTCACCAGACCTGTGTGCTCGAGTGGTCATGAATATTCATTGCCAGATTTCTTGTTTTACTGTAAGGGGATAAAAGTTAAAGTGAAAATATGTCACCTGAGAAGGGTTTTTTCAGTTATTCTGACTGGAAAAGCCAGGGATGGCACACGCTGCACACTTTATCCAGATTTTAGTAACAAATACAAATGGACTCTGAATGTTCAAGAGCTGCTCAACATAAGTGCTAAAGCACAGTTAAAAAACATACTGACAAAAGTGCCAGGTGCCTGGAGCAGTTTAAATCCAGCAGACCAAGGCTGCCTGGCTGCCAGTGCCACCTCTGGCTTGTGTGGTTTGGGTACCAGCAAAGCACTTGGGCTCAGAGCCACAGACCTTGAACTGAAGATACCAGAGCAGAGGATGACTTATTTTGATTAAGTCATAGAATCATAGAATGGTTTAGATTGGAAGGGATCATCCAGTTCCAACCCCCTGCTCTGAGCAGGGAGACTTCCACTAGACCAGGTTGCTCCAAGCCCCATCCAGCCTGGCCTTGAACCCCTCCAGGGATGGGGCAGCCACAGCTTCTCTGGGCAGCCTGGGCCAGGGTCTCCCCACCCTCACAGCAAAGAATTTCTTCCTAATATCTAAATCTCCCCTCTTTCAGTTTAAAACCATTACTCCTCATCCTATTGCCTCACTCCCAAGTCCTAGATGTGGACATTAATAAAATTTATCAGTGGTTCACAAGGAGAAAAAAGCCCCCATCAAAAAGTAAAAGCAGGCAATATCATTATGATAGAAAATGTAATAAATCTGTTGGTTGTCAGGTATTCTTCTTCAGGAAAGAAATAAAATAAAATAAATGGTAGAATGAAAGGAAGTATTAACAAATAAATTCAAGACTCCTTTAGTCAAGGTGGTGGAGATTTTCTTATTAGGGTACACACTGCTGAGCCACTTGGCCTCTAGATTTCTGGCTGAGACAGGGGACATTGGCAGTTACTGCCTTTGCCAGTCAGAACAGAAAGAGGGCTCAGCTGTGTTCTGGGTGTCCTTTGTCACAGACGATCCACTACCAGCAAGAGTTTATGCTTTTAGCTGGCATTTCCTTCCTGCAGCACCACCGCCAGCTCTGTCTCCATGCTTTGGGAAGACAGGATATTATAAGCAACCACACAACAAAAAGAACAAAATTAATGCTTCTGCCTCCTTCATGTCCATTAAAAGCTGTTCATAACCTTGCTTCTTGCTCAAAGTATTTCAGAAAGCCTCTTTAGTGTCTTCCTACAGTGAGGATCCTAACACCTTAACCACAATAACACGTTACATCACAAATAGCTTTACTGAAGGTAATGGAACCTTTAACACTCTACATACGTAAGTTGAACTGGTTTACTGGCAGGTGTAATCTATGTCTATTCCAATAAACTCTTTCAGCCTGCAAAACAGAGGACTTGCACACAAAGTCCCTGTTGGGAATGATCTTGGGAATGTTCAGACCTCAGACCATGACAATGAATTGTTTGGGGGTGCTGGGACCTAAATCATGGTTGGGAGCCCTCTGACAGGGAAATGTACAGATAATTCCACCCCAGTGCTTGGGACTGTTCCTGGGCACTTTTTAACTTACTAGCATAGACATTAGCCATATTGTCTAAAGTGATGGGCTCCAAAGAGCTTTTCACCTCCCTGATCTGGATATATGGGATATCTGCTCCCTTGCCTCCCAACTGTGGTCTGAAGCAAAAGGCCATCTCATGCCTTGACCACTCGGAGAAGGAGACTTGGATACAGAAGGGAGAAGGGTGACCATGGAGACAACTGTGGGACCAGAGTGCTCTGGCACACACTTCATCATAGCTCCACACCCACCCTCATATGATAAGTCATTTCCTCATTTTATGAGTGTCCCAGAATATGGACCTACATAATATGTTTGTGACGACAGAACTCAGTCTGCATCTATTTTGCTTCGGTCCCTTTTCAATGGAAAATGGCTATGTTTGCCCTTGAATTCCTTCCAGAGCTCTATCTGGGCATCATGAACTGTTCTGTAATTAAACCAAACTATTTCAGCTCACAGGAACAACTGAGTGCAATTTATCTGAGTGGAATGATATATATGATCCTTATGGAAGCCTGGAAAGACTTCATCAGCATGTCAGAATAATTTCACAGCTTAACTAGAGAGGCCTAGAATAAATTCCACAGACTTCATGAAGTGCTGTGTATTACTAAGAGCTTTGCTATATTATTTGCATTGGCTTTCCTTAAAAATACCCTCTGTGGACACCAAGAATATTGTATTGCTAATTGCACGTTGGGCAAACACAGGAGAGCTATGTCTTGGGACCAGCAACATGACTGCTGGGAGCTGCAGAGGTCATCTGAACTGCTCAAATCATAGCATCATAGAATATTTTTTGGTTGGAAGGGATCTTAAAGATCATCAATGATGGCAAGCAGAGATTCATCTTCTCCTGTTGCATTCATCATGTGCTTCACACCGCTAGAGACTTTAACAGTGTTAAAAGAGGTCAGAAGGGGTTTTGAATCTCAGAACATCTGTCCTTCAAGACCCACTTCTGGGGTCGTGACCCCACTTCCAATTATACTGCCAGGCTTGTGCATAAAAGTAAGGTTGTGACCCTTGTTTAGGTCCTAGTGGCTTAAAATAAGCTCTGGGAAGAAGGAATAAAATGCATTTACAATGCAGTGTACTCTTGGAATGCATGTCAAGTGTAGGATACTTTCCAAAGAGACAAGACTAGGGTGAGGTCATGCAAACATGCAATGCATTGTATTTCTATTTAGGTCATTCTTTTTTCTCCATAAAAGGGGAAGAGCTAGCCATTGTCAAGACACAGAGAATCATAGCAGCTGCACAGGTTCTGCAGTGTTAAGTGATTTAGAGATCCCTGTCCTGCATTTGTATCGTCAAAGCGCAGAAGTTACACACCTAGAAATAAATAGCAAGATTTTCCATTGGAAACTGGGAGTTCACTTGTTGGAAATTGGGACAGAGTGTATGCTATAGCAGTCAAGAGTATTAGTCAGCCACAGGATGATTATGAAACACGGACAGCACCAGTCCCGAACAAGGCACACATCACCCTATAGATTTATCAGATATGATGTTTCCCACAGGCTGGGGATGAGTCTGAAACATCATTGGGGATTTTGCCTCTGGCGGTGGGTGGATTTTCTCCAACAAGGTGAATTAAAAATAAAACCACACATGTGCAGAGAGGATGAGTGAAATGGCCAGGGGATGAGAGTCCTGTCTTACAAGACAGAGATGGAGAAGGACCGAGTTGTGTAGCCCAGCACAGTGAGAGAAAGGACAGGATTGTTCTTGCTGAGCACATTGATGGGTGAAGGAAAGCAGGGGAAGGAAATATCTGAGCTTAAAGACTGTGTTGCACAGGAAAAAAATATAGCAATAGTTTCCTTTTTTTTTTTTTAAATATGGTTATGAATCACCCTGAGTTAGAAACTGAAGGAACTGGCAGTACTGCCAAGTTTTAGCAGAGGTATTATGAGTCCGGGGAGAGGAACCTAACTGGTTTTAAGACACAGCTTGCTGAATAGGAAGATGCATGTAGCATCAGGAAACAGGGAACAAGGCCATGGACATTAAGTAGTTCTCAGGGACAAGAAGAACATGGTTATCTTTCTGCCAGTAGTGCACCCTGGGTATGGTCCATGGCCCAAAGCTCTCCCCAGCCTGACACTGGAACACTTACAGGAGACTAAGGTGGAGTTATGTCTGCTGCTGTATAGCAGATTTGTCTCTAATAAAGAGGGTTGTTTTCCAGATACGGAGCCAACATTTTGCCTTGCTCAATATCATATTATCACTCATAATTATATGCAATTCGTCTCACTCTATGGTGTTTACAACTTTTAAATGTGGGTAGTCAGTTATAATAGCATTCTTACAGTGTTAAGCAGTGTCTTCCTGTCCTGTTTGCTCATTTCTTTTTATGTGAAACAAATGTGATTTTCCTCAGCTCATAACTATTTTAATTTTGTATATTTTTTTTCATGATCAATTAAGTTGTTTTTACTGAAAAGTTTACATAGATTTCCAAATAAAGTCTTACTCCTTTTCCTTCCTCTATTGTTAAGGTGGAAACTTGATCAGTCTCTCTCCAGATTCAACTCCAGGTGGGCTTTGGCTTTCCTAACCCCATCTCTGCACAACTGAGCAGTGTCTCTATATTCCTTACAGGTCACCTCTCCCTGCTTTGACCTCTTGTATGCATCCTTTTTATGTTTGAGATTTGTCAGGAGATCCTTGTTCATCCATGCAGGCCTTCTGTCACCTTTGCTTGATTTCCTTCTTTTCAGAATGGACCATTCTTGAGCTTGGAGGAGGTGAAATTGGAAAACCAGTAAGAAGCACTGGAATGGATGAAGAAAACTAGTAAGTAGCATGGTAGAGCAGAATGAGGCCAATGAGCACAGAGCAATGGGCAGAAGCTGTTATGCACACGATCCAACTTTTTGGGCCACCCACTGCTCCACCATAGGAATTGGGATCACAGAATCACAGAATATTCATGGTTGGAAGGGACCCCGAAGCAAGAATAAGGGAAATTATAAGTAAGGAGGATTGGTGTTTGACTTAGGGTAAGCCTGAGGAAGGAGGAGAAAAGATGTTTACATATGTGTTTAATTGTTTATGTTGTCTCTTTATTTTTTCTCAATACCTGGATCAGTATGAATTAAATTAAGTAAAAGCTGTGCAGTTTTTTGCCTATGACACTAGCAAGAACAGTAGTCAAACTTTCATTTCATGGCACCATGGAGACCCTTTGGCATATTCACAGAATCACAAAATCATAGAATGGTTTGGGTTGGAAGGGACCTTAAAGATCACCCAGTTCCAACCCCCTGCCCTGGGCAGGGACACCTCCCACCAGACCAGGTTGCTCCAAGCCCCATCCAGCCTTGGCTTGAACCCCTCCAGGGATGGAACAACCACAACTTCCCCGGGCATATTCTGCTCCAATAATGTGGAGATGCGCTAAAACCTTTGGAAGTTGCAGGTAAACTCACATTAGGACCCTTTGCACTCTCTGACTACACTGAAGGGTGTTCTGATAGATATTAGGGCAAAACAAGCCCAGCTGTCGAGCCTCCAGCGAGCTTTGTCTACAATAATACAATGCTGAGTCAAAGCTGATTAACTTTGCTGCGCCACAGATACATTGGTTTGAGTTTAGTTCTGCACTTCTGTAATTGCTCAGCTTCCAAACTACTACATCTGGTTTCTGTCTGTTTTGGAGCCACGGAGCAGACACACAAAGGACTGCAACCATCTCTAGATGTTTTCTGCTGGGTATGTCCCTACCATGCTTTGAGCATGAACCAGTGCGTGTTTGCACTGTGAGCAAGTAAAATTCTGCTCTCCTCTGACTGTGGAAAAGCCTCTGAACGTGTTGCAAAGAATGTTTGGACACAGACTCTTTGTGAAGGCTTAGAGACAGAGCTATAGTCAGTATCAATGTGCTGCCACCATGTTTTTGTCTGTTCTTGTCGACTCATTGCATAGCTGACATTGTGCAGACAACGGTCCTCTCAGGAAAGGCTCTTTATATTGTGCTAGAGGGATAAATAGATGAGATTTGGAAGTCCTCTGAGTTGTCCTTGTAATAGCACAGGCTACCAAATCTGAAAAGAAAGTGTCCTAGATTGAACTCAAGTCTGGGAGCTGTAGAATAAAGGAATGTTATGGGTAGGGCTAGAATCTTTGTTTCATTAACATGTATGTTTAAAAAATGCAAGTTATCAGATTGAAAAAAAACACCACAACAACAAAGAAACAGTTATATGAAATGTGAGTCGTTCTAATACTATTTCCAAACATTTTTTATGAGATGCATAACAAGCTGAAGAACTCGTGAAGGCCATGTTTGATCAGAGGATCCTTCTGTTATGTGGCCAAGAACAGATGTATGTGGAGACGTCCAGATATATTAAAATGAGTGTTCTGGCAGAGCTTTATGTATAAAGAACTAGATAACATGTCTATGTCACCACGTTGTGCTCTCAGAGAGGATTAATTCTCTGCTTACCATTCTAAATGTATGGAAGTCACTGGGAACCAGAGTGACAGCACCTACTAGGAGTGGGTCAACTTTTCCCCCCATCTTGGAGCAAAGTTAGTTATCAGCCCAGGAACACCCCTGTTCCTTTTGGCTGGTTCTCTTGCCTTTTTGGCCTTTTTATTTTTTCCTCCCCAGGTGCAGGGGAGGATGAAAACTTGCTGAGTTGCTTTTAAGAATTTAAAAATGTGAAGAAAGGGAAATTAGACCCTGTCTGTGGTTTAAATTGAAATGGAGATCAAAGTCCAGCCCTTTCAGGCGTAAAGGGTGTGTATACATTTTGGGAGCAGCTCTCTAAATTTGATGTAAGTCAGTCTGCTCGTGTAATTCTACCATACCTAGCCCAGATTCCTGTCTGCAGTTACGTTTATTTTAGAAAATATCCCTGTTCGTATTAAAAAAAAAAAAAAATCAAAACAAAAATCTTCTCATTCTAGCACAGTTATCAGTAAAATCAGGATGAGAATTCTGCTTCTGAAAAACAAAGGTCTATGAGCTGCTACACTGACATGAAACATCTTCATCCCTTGTTGCTCTCCAGACTCTTAAGTGAACCTGTTTTTTCAGTTGCTACCACAAAGGTTTTCCTGTGAAAGGAAAAGCACTGTGGAAGGCTGGGTGGTTTCAGGAGGTACTAGGGGACCTCTGATTACAACAGGTAGGATTGAAGTGCAAACAAGGTTCTCCTCATCTCCATGCTGAGGCCACTGCACTGTCACATGGCTCCTACCAGCAGCTGGAGAAGATCTGTTCAATGCAAATTCAGGTGTTTGGGGAAGGACATTCCTTGTTGGTGTCTGTCTTGTTTGTGTGCGGGACAGCAATCTGTGACTGAGGGATCCCTTTTCACCTACTGTCCCTTTCCTCTGAAATTGCACTGAATTTGAAACCAGAGCAGTTTTTCAGTTTTTTTTGCAGTTACTGTTGAGATCCAGAAAGAATTCTAATGGGAAAAAATAGATCTCTAACATTACTTGTTTTTTTAATGTCTGAAGGGTATGGATTGTTATAGCAAAGGATTCAGAAAGCACTGAAAACCACGGAGTAATCTAGAAAATACTATAGTAACAGCCTGTTTTACATAACCCTGGACAATAGTGAGTGAGTATTACTTTGTCCTGGATATTCCACTCATAGCAAATAAGTTACTTCAGTAATTTTCCCTCTGGAAAGGTTTCTGGTGTGGGTAGGTGTCTGCCAAACTCCCCTAAAGACAGGGACTGACCTGCGTATTCTCAAAGTTTATAATGTTGGGGGACGCAAGTCTTTCAAATACTTTTGCATTTCCCTTGCCAAAACAGACTGAGAAATATCACTCTAAAAATAGCTCTGTCTTTTGGCTCTATATATGCTTTAGGTAAGACATTCCTAAAGCTTAAAATAATGAATATAAAAAAACCAAAACACATTCTGCTGGAGAACCAAGTGCAAAGCTGATCATTATTTTTCATTTTTTATTAATCCTTTTAAGGTCAAATCCTGAAGAAATTTTTATTTATATACAATGGTTTGGGTTTTTTTTTTTTTCTTATTTTAATTTTGCTGGAGTCCTAAGATCTTGGATGATAAAGATTCAATGAACAGAACAGGATTCAATTAATAAAGCATGACCAGTTTGAGTTAGGTGATTACGGTATGGAGAAATACAAGGGTGTGCATCTCTAAAGTGACAATATTCAAATTAATTTACCTTCCCCTGCTCAAAAGTAAAAATCCCTGGCCTGCCTATCGCTTATGGCTGCAGCTGAACTAGTAGGAGAAATCTGATGCCTTGCTTTGTTGGAAGTACCTGCTGAAACATTAAGTACTTCCTACCACACAAGCAGAACAAATGTTCAATTATTTGAGCAGAATGTTTTTGCCCGGGGATATTCTGTCATCCTTCTTGCCATGACATGGGGTCTGTGAAGATGTTCTTGCGATACGTGAGTGCCGTTCCACGTGTTTTACCAGTTATGAACCGTGAACACTTCACAAAGAAGTGAATTGATTTGTCAGCTGAACGAGCCTGGGAATAAAACAGAGGGCCAAAATCCACAAAAGGATTTAAGGCTGTAACTCCTTTTTTAGGCACCAGTGTTCACCGTGAAACTGATGGAAGGATGGGAACCTAAATACCTGTGTGGATCTTGGCCTGTGTCTTGTTGGTCCCCATCCAGTGCCTTGTCTTAATGGCTTCTCTTTCTCTAACCATCTCCGTGTTTCCTGGAGTCCTGATTTATAGCTATTTCAAGATTCACCTCGTGATACCTGGTTGAAGGAAGATAATTATTTCTGGGCTGTGGTTACTGAGATCCCACGTGGGCAATGTGAGGTCTCACACACCTTGCGGCTCATATGGGATGTCCACCAGTACGCTGGCTCTGAAGGTGCCCTTGGACTGGTCCTTATGTGAACTTGGCTGCCTGTCAGCAGCATGACTGCACAGTTTGGGTAAGCTCAGAAAGTTCCTTTAAAGGCTTGCAAAAGGGAAAGGCCTCATTTCAGCACATTTTTACCGGTGACGTAATCGCCTCTTAATATTTTTGTATATAAAGCATCGTGTCATTTACCGGGTCAAGAAACTCACTCCCAAGGAATGTATGGCTCTGACTCTAGGAGAGGGGGTTTTAAAAAAAATAATATTGTTGTCGTCGTTCAGCAGCTTTCCTGGGTGTCTCATTCTTCAGCTGATCCACATTCTTTCCCAGTGAGAGAGAACATGATAAGGCACCCGCTCCTATTTATAACTGGCAGGGAGAGATACTTGCTCAGTGATGCAGCACTCGGTGAAGGAGAAAAAAAAAAAAAGAGGAGAAAAAGCAGCCCAGCCCTTAAATGCTTGCCCTGAGTTCTCCTGCTGGTTACTCCTCTCTGCTGGCATCCTCACTCTCCTTTGGAGGGCACCACGTGCGACTTGGCCTTTGAGAGCAAAATAAAACAGCGTGTTCGGGACCGTGCAAAATGAGTCACTGGGAAACCACGCGTGCTTTTCACCTCCTCGGAGGTTTCATGCTTGATTTTTTTTGTTTCTCTGAGCACGGCTATTTATATGATGGTAGTGCTTAGAGGCCCTGGTCCAAACTGAAGCTCTCACCGCTAGGCTGTGTACAAACACGTGGTGAGAGACAGGCTCTGCCCTTAAAAGTCAGCAATCAAAGTGACCCTGACAGCTGAAAGATAGGACAAGAAATGGGTATGATGTGACCTTCCCAACATTACGTCACTTGCCAGAATGAGGAATTGTTTATTTTTTGTCTTCTCCGTCCAATCGGTTAAGAATGAGGTGGAAGATTAAAAAAAAAACCTCAAGAGGGGATAACTTGGCTTCAGTGAATCACTTTGGTCATAGGTTGCTACTCTTTGGTTCGTTGCCTTCCGCGGGATGAGGAAAGAAGGATCTTGGATCTCTATTCTACATCTATAGCAAATGTCCTCACCACAGTGGTATGAGGATAGCGACTTTCCAGCCCTGCTGATTTTGTGACCGTACACTTTTATTTTCAGTTGAAATGCACCACATTGAACATATATGGCCTCAGAAATTAATCTTCATCAGCTGAGAGGCAGCATCCCTATGGAACAGCTTCCTTCTAGCATCCTGTTCAGCTGACAAGGAACACGCTTGGTGCCAACCTGGTAATCCAGGGTGTCTGTTTTCTAAGCTGGCAGGGAATGGCTGGGTAATTTTATTCCTCTCTGCAGAGATGGGAGAAGTTGACTGTTAGGAAAGAGATATTAGGAACAGATAGCACAGATTCACCCAATTTCCAGTGAACCTGGATGTTACCCTTTCTGTGAGGTCTGTATCCATAGTGTTTCATGAGTGAGCACAACAAAAAAGCAAGGCACCACTTCACGCCCAGAGGGTGTTTTCTTGGATGTAGTTTCCTGATGTGTCTGGTGTGCGGATATCTCTTATGTGAAAGTTTTGAAGAGTACAATTTGAATGAAACCAGTCACATCCTAAAGATAGTAGAATTCCACTGGAATTGCTTTAAAATGTATTGACTGTGTTGGGGGCTGACACGCTTTTTAAAGCGTTTGTTAGGGCATTCTCGTAATTCCCCACAAACTTAGTCAAACTATACTCTTTTCTACAAGAAGTTTTCATGGAATCATAGAATGGTTCAGAGTAGAAGGGACCTTCATGATCATCTAGTTCCAACCCCCCTGCCCTGGGCAGGGACATCTCCCACCAGACCAGGTTGCTCCAAGCCCCCTCCAACCTGGCCTTGAACCCCTCCAGGGAAGGGGCAGCCACAGCTTCTCTGGGCAACCTGTTTCATGGTCTCACCACCCTCACAAAAGATTTTCTTCCTAATATCTAATCTAAATCTCCCCTCTTTCAGTTTAAAACCATTCCCCCTCATCCTATCGCTCCACTCCCTGATCAAGAGTCCCTCCCCATCTCTCCTGGAGCCCCTTTAGGTATGGGGCTTTATTTAGGAAATGTCAACCTGTGAATGCACCTGTAAACACTCCAAATAGAAAAAGGGTGAGGAAATTTAAATTGCATTAATTTATTAATTACTTTACAACATTTATTTATGATTGTTCTGAAAACTAAGCTGAGGTATGAATAATACTGCCCTGGAGATTTAAGCATGTGACAGACAAAAAGAGAAACTCCCTGAATGCCTGAAGCAATTGTAATGGAAAAGTGAGCTGTAAAACCCCTGCCTAGAGCTTTTACTAATAATACATTTTTGAGGTAATGTCTGCATTGTGCCTAGGAGCCACTGTCATAGACCACCAACACAACGTGGGGAATACTGGTGGGCGAGATCCAAAGGAGGTGACTCTCCCACAAGTTTATGGTCTCTTTGAAAGAAGATGAAGGAGCCAGGCATCAGCAGAAGAAAACAGGTATTTTCAGGGCTCTTGGCACTCTCAGCTTTCCAGTAGCCTGAATTCTGTTCAGATTTTCCCGGGTGTCTAGTCAAAAGGGAGATGTCAATAGAGATTTGAAGGAAAAGGATAAAATGGCTTTGCTTTTGAGACCATATTTGAAAATTCAATTATGTGGAGTCGTGGCTGCAAAAGGTAGAAGTCAACTGTCATTATAGATGAAGCAGAGACCAGGGTCTGTTTAGTCTGGAGAAGAGAAGGCTGAAGGGGGATCTGATCAACACCTATAAATACTTCAAGGGTGGGTGTCAGGAGGATGGGGCCAGTCTTTTTTCAGTGGTGCCCAGGGACAGGACAAGAGGCAAGGGACACAAACTTGAATGTAAGAAGTTCCACCTAAAGATGAGGAGGAACTTCTTTCCTGTGAAGGTGGCAGAGCCCTGGAAGAGGCTGCCCAGAGAGATGGTAGAGTTTCCTTCTCTGGAGACATTAAAACCCACCCGGACACGTTCCTGTGCAACGTGCTCTGGGTGGACCTGCTTTGGTAGAGGGTTGG
This sequence comes from Calidris pugnax, assembly GCF_001431845.1. Lineage (NCBI taxonomy): Eukaryota > Metazoa > Chordata > Aves > Charadriiformes > Scolopacidae > Calidris > Calidris pugnax. Next base: position 292,929 of record NW_015091012.1, on the reverse strand, counting down.
ACTAGATGATCTCCAGAGGTTCCTTCCAACCCCATATCTATCTGTGATTTTGTCTGACTCTGTGAAGTAGAAGGGGAGACGGGAAGTAGCCAGTGAAGGGCTTGAAGTCTTTCTCTGATGTGGAAGAGTGAAAAATCACAGTTAAGGTTGCAAGGAGAAAGATGACAGCAGGCAAAGAGGTAGACTAGGAAAATGATCATTACAGCAACTTTCTGACTGGCTAGGAATGGTAACCCTGTATTAATAAAAGTAGAAGACAAAAATGGATATATAAGGTGACACAGCTGAGCAGCACATCCATCTGATGGCAGAGCAGCTTTTCACATCCTTTTCCTGCAGAAGTGAGAGAGGCTTAATTCCAAGCAACTGCCCTGCAGGACCAGTGGTCCTCAAAAAATGGGGGCTTCTTTGGCTGCTAGAAGCACCCCTCCAAATTAATCCCTATAAAATAGACCTGCCTCTTGTGCTGAATGTCCCCGGATGAAAAAAATATAGGGAAAACATTCGTTTGTACTCTATTTTCCCTTACTGCAGGGGAAGAGTGTCCAGGAGAGCAGGTGGTGACATGGGCGTGGGGGATGGATGGCAGTCCTCTCCCCACAGTGTCTGAAGTGGCCAGAGACTGCCCTGGCTTGTGGGAATTCCCCAGCAGTGAATCCCTCTGCCTGGCACACGCTCCCTTTGTATCATGCAAGATGAATGAAACAAACCAGACAATCTGGCCCCGAGATGCTGTAATTGCGAACAAACTGTCCGGAACAAAAATGTTTAGAAGACACAAACCTCACAATCCACCCTAACTTTTGATTTTCTTCTCCCCATGCTGAATCCATTAATTTAGATATTTTGAACCATGACTTAAGGAAGGCCTTAACTCTGCGGGTACTGACTGCTACCAATTCGTACAATCGCTCCATGGGTGGGATTTTAAAAAATATTCTGAGGTGGCCAGCAGGAGAATCCCATTTTCCTCCTCTAATTCAGTGGGTAGAGGGTGGAATTTTCTTTTCCACACTTCCTTACATCTATGAAGCAGACCAGTCTGTAACAGAGAATAAGTGATGTCACCACAGCTTGGAAAGCACATATTTAAATAAAATATAATGCAGCCCTCATAGAAATTGTGAAACTGGACAGCCCACAACCATCTGGCAAGAACATCTGTAGGGACAAAGTTGTTCTTTCTCTAAGAGAATCACCCTCTAGCTGTGACCATCACAGAAAGCCCCTTCTCAAACTAAGCTTCATTCAACTTTCATAGTGCTTGTGAAAAAATAAATGCTATTTCCAGTGCAAGCCAAAATATTCACAACTGTTACATCCTTAAATCACACCCAGTGCCTGCTTGTATTAATATGGGCAATAGAAAATACCGTGTGCCCCAGCCCCAGCAAAATTAAATACATTGTATGCCTTAGGGGAGAAAAGTGCAAAGAGGGTGAAATCAGTGCACAGTGGAGCTGCCTGCTGATTAAATATCCCCTGAGCTGGTTTTGATGGTCCAGGTCAGGACCTCTACTTAGATATCAGAACTACCCCTTTCTAGTGACGACTTGAGGCCAACCCCATTAACAGGCACTTCCAGTCTGAAAAATCTTGGTGGCAACTATTAATTTTTCCGTTCAAGGGAAGCAAAATCGCTAATTTCATCAAATCTGAAGGACTATAGGAAATACTTAGAAATTCCTTCATGAAGAAAATCTTTGTGCATGGATGGGTTATCACCTCTTCTCAGCCTTGTCCTGAAATAACAGAATCATAGAATGGTTCGGGTTGGAAAGGACCTTAAAGATCATGGAGTTCCAACCCCCTGCCCTGGGCAGGGACACCTCCCACCAGACCAGGTTGCTCCAAGCCCATGTTCTTCCTCCACCACTTTCTGGTTACTCAAATTTCTGTAATTTATACGAGCTATAATTTTCTAATGAGAAGATAGATCTTTTTAATAACTATTTCACCTTAGACTCAGTCACCTCATGGATTATCGAAGCCAGCTCACATGCTGGTATGGATGGAATAGGGAATGATGACAAGATAAGTGTGCCTTAAAAAGATGATACTCTACAGACAGAAAATAGATTTAATTTTGCTTTGCTGAGTAGGAAAATTAAATCGGTCATGTGTGACATGTAATTCTTTTTGGGGGATCTTTCCAAAGAAAGGCTATGCTTTCACTGCACGGTGAAATCTGATTTCAGAAAGCATTCAGCTGCACTAACCTGCAGGGTGCAGACAAAGCACTCCCTGTTTTGGGTGCGTTTCCAGACCACAGTAAATCTCCAGGGAGCCTCTCTTAATCTTAATTTTAGAATATTTTTAGCAAAGTTGCTCTAAGTGCCATTAGAGCAGAATAGTCAGCCATTCAGTATTTTTTTCAAAAATCTGATGCGCCTGGAATTTTTCCTTCATGGTACATCAGAATTTTGATGAGAATGTGATGATCAGAATTTTTTGCTAAGTGTCAAAAAGAATCCACCCTTTCTGACCATATTTTAATTTAAAAAAAAAGAAAAAGGTTTTTTTCTTCTTACAAAATACCTTTCTCCCCCTGGCAATATCTTTCCAATTTCTCTATAGAGGACATTGCAGTATTATAGAGAAAAAGCACCAGAAATCAAGTGTGAGAAAACAGTAGTTCACTAATCAAACTATTAAAAAATAAATAGTGCGGTTGTCAAACAAGCCTGCAATTCTATGGGTAAGAAATCTCTATTTAGTCTGTGGCTTTGTGTTTGATTGTGGGCCAGTGTCTCACTGAGAAGCTGACACAGACATGTTTTCATATCTTGATTATTTTCCTGAGGCTTTTGTACTACCTTCCTTATTTTCTTGATGAAAATAGACAGATTACCCTTTTGTGCCTGGGATCAGTAGAATTCACAGTTACCCTCTGTCTATACCTAACTCCTCCTTGCAAAGTAAAACATAGGAATAATAGAGGATATTCCAGAAATGGCAGAAGCTCTTTAAGGATATCCCGAGGAGCACAAAACAAACATCAGGTTTGATCAACTCATGCTTTCCTCACATTTACCTCTGTATATGAAAGCATTTTGACCTCTAAAACTTTCTCTTTGTCAATGTGTCTGTTGAAGGTAGTACTGTAGGTCAGTATTGCCAGAGACATTTCATACTGTCAAATCAAAGCTTCGGTTTGGGACAGGAATACAGGTCAAAAAGAAAAAAAAAGAAAGTGGCTGTCAAACAAGCAAGGGTAATGCAACTCTATTCCATTTTCAGATATTAGCATGGAGAAAAATATTTTCCTATCCTGGATGGATTATTCTGTATTTCAGCACTTTTAGTTCCTTTTTTTGCTGCTTAGAAGACCTTGCTTGAATAGCAGCTCCACAAACACAAGCCTGTACGAAGAGACCATATTTCATTCTGGCTTTGAATCAGACTTCTTCTGCAGAGGTTTATTTTCATGTCTGAAATGGATTTCCTATTGTTTTTGACAAGGGTGGGAACTAGATCTGGCTACCTTTGTCCATGAGGCTTGTATTCCATGGCCTGATTATTTTACTGGATGTTTTTAACGTTTATTCATTTTTAAAATTCAAGGACAGGGTGAGGAAATGGGAGTTGTGCACTCTGGAAAGCTTCGTTAACTACAGAATTTATACCTCTGCCATTCCTCTGTTGTACCTTTTCCTTCTGGGATCTGACAGCCAGATTTTGCAGTAACATTTAGAATTTCCTTTGCGCTTCCAATAGGCCAGTGTTTTCCTGCACCTAAGAAAGCCAGTTCTGGAAAGACATAAAACAGGCCCCAGTTTATCTTCAGGATCTCAGCTTTCATTTTAAACAAACAAATTGAAGGACAAATAATGAAAAAAACACCCCCAAAACGATTTGGAGACTACCACAGTGAGCATTGCAATGCCTAGTTTTTAAACATCCAGGTTCCCTGGGGATTGCAGGGCAGTTGTCACCCGGGGTCAAGGACAAGCACTGTCCCACGCAGGGAGTCAGCAGCATCAGTAAGCAGCCAGCAGGTTGCCAAAAGGGACCTGCTGTGTGCAATTTTTCAAAAGAAAATGTTTATTTTCACTGCTTTTTGTGTCAACATAGGACTGCATGTTCTTTGCATGTCCCCTTGGTGAGGGAGAAGGAAGGTCTGCTTTGTGGACACTTATGTGTGAGTTAGGCATCAAGTTCATAGGGTCATAGTGTAGTTCAGGCTGGAAGGGACTTCTGGCATGTAAGGAAACAAATTTAGACACTTTAATGTCATGAAAAGATGCACATATGGAATATAGTTTATGCCAGGGTTAGATGACAGATAAACTGAGATTTCCAGGACCACGTTTCTATGATATTGTTACCCAAAATCAGCCTAAGGGTTTACTTTGTCCCAGTGTGGTCTCTAAATTTGAGGACACTGGGCTCCATGAGAACTTTAGAAGCCTCAGCGTAGTCTTTTCTTGTCATTCTGTCAAGGTGGTGACGTGCAATGACAGCAGAAGAAAGTATAGAATTTGGACATGTAAAACACTATAACAAATTTCCATAGAAACTTCTATTTTAGTCTTTTCTTGTCATTCTGTCAAGGTGGTGGTGTGCAATGACAGCAGAAGAAAGTATAAAATTTGGACATGCAAAACGCTATAACAAATTTCCATAGAAACTTTTGTTTTGTTAACTAAAATGTAAATGTGTTAGGTATTCTTGTGTAGCCATGTGCCTAGATGGTAGCCCTCAGTGGGAATTTTGCTGCTTACCCTCAAGCTTGCAGGCACCAGAACATAGGAACTACGACTGATCATAAAAAGGTACAAGGTGCTTTAACAATGTGCAGCAGTCTTTTTTTTCCTGTTTTCCAATGTCAAAAAAACAAACATTAGCATATTTTTGGTATTATACCAGTGATGTATAACCTGCACTGTTCTTGCTTTGTATGGTGGTGTTTTCTCCAACTTCTCTTTCTTTATGTGGGTGCAAACACACACAAACGACTACAAATACAAAACAAAGGTGCATTTCTGTAGCATGAGTTGTCTTATTAACTTGTAGGATGCTAACTCTAGTTCTTCCTTCTAATACCATAAGTGTTAAAGATTTTAATGCTCAGAAGACCATATGGGTTGTAACTGCTTTTAAAAGATGTGGAAAATCTTGAATTAGGAAACAGCTATTTCACCCAGAGAGCAGACATGAAGAGCTCTAAAAACACAGAAAAGAGGCAGAAAATGAGTACTTTGGAAGAACAGTCATATTTGTGGAGTATTTTGCCTGACTTAGGCAAAGAAAATTAATCATTGCTCCAAAACACCCTTCAAAACCACACTACTTGCACAGAGAGCTAGAAGTGAACTTATAGCTTTGGTATGTGGCACTCCTTTGAAATTCCCTATATATTTGATCTGACAGGTGCCATCATTATAGAGCATAGTCTTTAGTCCAAATGACACAGCATTTAATCAAAATTACATGGGGAAATGTTTGTGCATCAACCGTATTTTACACAGCAGCAATATGCAGTATGCACAAGGATATCCTGCAGAAGCATCATTGCATTGTGGCCAGCCAAACTCTTCCAGGACAACTTGAAAACGCATGATGGCACACAGCTAACACACTACCAAAGCGAAGGGAAACGGTCCCTGGGCAGCTTTCTTCTTGGGTTTTTATCCTGTTTGAGCAAAATTACCCCCAAAGAGTTCTGAAGTGTGTGTTCCAGTCCCACTCACACCACCTCATAGAAAAGATGTGAGTCTCAGAGGTATTCAAATCCACGTACTGTAAACGTGCTCACATGGATGAGGAGCCAGAATTCATTAAACCAGCTGCCTCTGGGGGCTTTATCAGAGCTGTGGCCCAGGAGAACCATACCATTACCAGCCATTAATGCCCTTTTCACAACAAAATACCATCAACACCTCCAGTGATTATTTTTTACTGGAAGTAAGGATGAACTGTGGGCACTATTTTGATTCAATCCTAACAAAAGGCCAGCAGAGTCACAATCACAACGCTTTCTCTGACCACCTTTCCTTCTCTTTCTCTATGGGAAAATAAGCCCCGTGGTTCATTTCTGTGTCACGGCTTTGAGGTTTACCATGTTATGATTCAGAGTGGGTGGCAATTCTCTCCTGACCTCATCATAAGACAGAAAAAGGAATGTCAGCATTGCAGATAAATAAATCTCCAGGCTTCGCCCCGGGTGCGAGGGAAGAACTGAAAGATGAGCTGTATATTTACATGGCTTTTCTGCACTGCATTCAGCAGAGGGATATTGGCACTCGCACGAAGGGAGGCAGCAACAGGTCTGGAAGCAATCTAGCTGTGGTCAGCTCTCCACTGCTCTCTTCAGGGGAGCCCTGCCCGTTCTGGCACCCAGGCAAAATTGTTTAGGCATACCCATGCTCATTCCCATCTTCAAGTATGTTTAAAGCCTGATTCAGCACCTAAATTCCATTCATAGCTGGACCTTCAAAAGCTCTTGCTTAGCAGCTAAAAGCAAATAAAAAAGAAAAGCCTCAACAGGAGTAAATAATACTATAGCCATCGCCTTATACCGATGCTAATGGAAGAGGGGTGAGGAAAGTACTAGTAGCAGTTGCAAATTACTCTCCACAAACATTATTTGGTAGATCCACCTTTACACAGTTATGTGTAGAGAGGGGGACAGGAGGAAAAGCAGGCCCGAGAGTAAATATTTTGTGTGGTATACTCTAGGCACAGGTATCTAGCTGAGAAACACCCATACGATAAATACTAATTTTTATTGTGGTGCTGGAAAAGAACTCGATGAAGTTTCTGCCTCTGAGGCTTCCTGAGTGCAGTACTGACCTTCCCCGTGCCAGAGCACACCAGGAATTATCTAAATGAAGTCTATTAATAAAGTCCACACATCTGGTAGTGCAGAATAATGCCTCTGCACATGCCCACATTTCCCACTAGGAAAACTGGAGTAGCGCTGGCTGTCTGAAGTCTCCCCTTTTTGGCTGTAACCACAACACTAAGATCCGCTTAGCCCCTTGAACGCACAACTCTGAATTTTAAACAGAGGGGTACTGTTTCAATCAGGGGAGTTTTAGACCAGATTTGTATTTGATCTAGCAGAGCTTGAATCTGTTGACCTCAAGGCCATATTGCAGAATCGCTGTGTTATTATTTTAGGCTCTCTCTGGGCTGGTGGGTTGGGATGTGGGAGGAAGGGTGGGGTCAAACCCTGACTTTTATCCAAAGTTAAATATTTTTCTACGTTCGTTTTAAATCAAATTAGACGAAACTCATGGACAGGCATATTATTGTGTCATTAAATTAAATAAATAAATTATCCTTGGTTTTTCCCTATATTTTGGAGATATAATTGTATATATGAAGAGAAATAGTAAGATAGATATAGACACAAACAGATGTGTATAGACACAAACAGATAATTAAATAGATTGAAACTCTCCATATACGTTTCAATTAAAAAGGTTTAAGAAGATATAAACAGCAAGAGAAAATACATACTGACATGTCCACTGAAATCTTTGTTAGGGAACAAAAATAGAAGTGAGAGAAGCCACAGGGGTAGCAGCACTTTCCTTTTCCATGTCTCTCATCATTCTGGAAAAATTGGAGCCCATTTAGTATTACTCTAATAAACCATTAGAAAGTATAGAGAAAGGAACAGCATTGAGATATACTGGACAAGAATTTTGGTTCAGGAAAGCATTAAAAAGTTTATTGATGTATTTGAAGCATCCGCTATCAATAGGAGCTCATTTCCTTTGATGCCGTGCAAACAACAGTTATTTTTTGTCTCAGCAAGAACCTAGTCAATCTAATAAGTCCTTTTTTTTTTTTTTTGAGTCCTGTAATTTGCTCTTTATTAGCTTGCCCAATTTACTGAGTTCATATACACTGGATTTGGGTTAACACTATAACAATTTCTGCAAGCTTTTTCAAACAAAAAAGTATACAGTGCAATATCTGAGGGGAAAGTGCAGACCCAACTGTGTTATCTGGCTGCCCTCTTCCTAGAATTGCCTTGAATTCAACATTATGAAGGTAAAATCCTTTTGCTCTTTTTACTAGAGCTTGATGAGATTTCAAATTTACTACAAAACAGTTCATGTAATTTGCTGTAAGAGCAGATGCACTCTTTACCTCTGTCTTTTTCTGAGTGAGCAGTTCCCTCGGGCACTTGTCAGGATGTGGGAAACCAGGTTCATTTCCCTCAGCTTCTCAGAGAAACCTCCACTCCCATTTCCTAGATTTCAGGATTAAAAATCCTGATGCTAAATGGCTGTTGTGACCCATAGCTAGAGGAAGGGTCACTCCATTTTTCTCTTGAGCAAAATCCGGTTTTGCTCCAGACACCAACCAGGTTCAAACACTAACCTTAAGAAGTTTACAAATTATGATTGCTATTTTAGACTTACTTTTTCCTATAAGGACTGATTCCATGAAACAAGATACTTCAAAGGCCAAATGACTGATCCTCAGACTCCTTCTGTTAATCCGTAATCCTCACAGATGGGTTTATTCTCACTGAAATCAGGTGGAAAAACGTATGTGAGATGGGATTCTTACCTAAATTAGCAAAGCACTTAAGAATTTACGTTTATTAAGTATATTCTGACTGCCATCAAGATGCTCAAGGGTGCTTCTGAACTGAAATTTTATCTATTTTGCACTGAATAATTAAAAAATGGCTAAACACATAGTAGTCATGGTAACAAGAAACTAATTTTTAATGTGTCATTTTTAATCCCTTTCCTAAATGAGCATATAACCCAAAATACTTTGCTGGGTTAGTTCAAAGGCACCTATAGCTTTTCAGGGCCCTTGTAACTCAGACTGGAAAAAGTTTTGTTCTCCCTCCTGTCTCGTTGCAACCAATTTTTGTCCAGACTGGACAAAGCATACTGTCCGGGAAGAAGGCAAGGTCAAAGACAAATAACTGCAGTACAAGATGGCTGTAATGATCACCCTTATCGCTTCTACTACAACAAAACAAAAGTTTTGTTTTCCTTTCCTGATAATGGTTATTTAAGTGAGATAGTAAGTTCTTTTTCTCTTATCTTTGTTAAAATTTAATTTAACTTTCACTCACTTCAAAACAACATTTTTTTAAACCTTCTTGTTCTTACAGACAGGTCTTCCAGGATTTATAAGACTTTCACCTACAGAAATTGAACCAAGATTGTATCAGAGGCATTACTCTAAAATGTATAAGGTTACACTTCAGGAAGAAAAGCTGTGGGATGGTTCAGAACTCTCTGGAACTTGATATATAATACATTAATCTTGGCAGGAGATCTCTACAACTGTGCAGCTACATACTGATTGATTACAATTACTTTGTATACTTGTTTTAATAGCTGTTATATCTATCTTTGCCCCCTTTCTTTGGCCATAATATCTTTTTTTGCCACTGGTGTTGTTTTTTTAATTTGAGAAGGTTCTTAATGGCTCAAACTGTTTCATGTGAATATCCCCATGGATGCTGTTGTTGATGTGTAATCTACTATGATGGTTCAATCTTACCAAAGATTATATGCATGTTCCCATAATTAAGATTATATTTGGTCCCAGGTGTGACCATATCTCATACGCATGTTCCCGTAATTAATATTGTATGTCCTCCATCTTTTATTCCTTCTATCAGAGGGGGAATTCAGACAAGACCCAACCAGGCTGGGCAGTCTGAAAATGAACCATTTGCTTTTTTTTCAAAGTAAAGCTGGCAATTTTTTTTAGTCGTTATTATCATTACTAGCATTCTGCCTGCAAAATGCCAAAATAAACTTGCTGAAAGTATAGATCTTTTTATAACAATGCAACATTGACTCCAAGAGGATTTAAATCAAAGTGCTTCCAGTGCACTGCCAACTTTCACTGCAGAATTGTGAAAAAGATTTAATTAGCATGGCAGACTGGCAAGACTGGAACTATGTTGGGCAGCAAAAAATGAATGTTATTGTACGTTTCTTTCCAACATAACAAATGAGAAATATGCTAATGACCACTACGATAAAACTATTGCCCCCTCCCACACATAAAGCTACCGTTTATAATGCAGTTGGATTTTTAAGTAACCTCCTCTTATTTAGTTTAAATAAGCATGTCTCCTTAGCAACAAATGTCACCTAATTAAAGTCTGTCACTCTGCTCAGCATCTCAATGAAAAATTGAAGTAGGAAGGGGACTATGAAGCAGCGGAAAGCAAAAGGGAAAAAATGCGAGGAATGCCAAGGGCCCTCCAGGAATATCAGATAAGAAAAGTCACTGAAAAATGAGCTCATTAAAGGAATAAAAACATATTGAAGTGACGCTTGTTTAGAATTGCATATAAGCCTCGACTTTTCATTCTCTGTATGTTTTTTGGGGTATCATTAGGTTCTTTTTTAGTTGGGTTTTTTTTCCTCCTAGTGAGGAAAAAAACTATATAACTAACTTCTATCTAAGTAACTGGCTTAAAAACATCACGAAGGTTTGAGGTAAGAAACCCTCTTGATATTGTTCACCATTCACAAAACAGTGTGGGAAAGTTCAGGTTTTAGAAAGAAAAATACCTTATCCCATGTGGGATGGAAGGAGAAAGCCTTTTGAAAGTGCTCAGCACTTTCTTGAGTGCTGCCGACATTTCTTTGAATAGAAGCAGGTCTCGGGGAATGCTGAGGACTCCTTGTAAATCCCATTTTCCTTAGGACTCTCTACAGCAAGTAGGTTGAAGACCAAACCCCTCAACCACTGAAATCCCTGGGGGACGTGAATTAGTCACAATGACTTCAAATGCTTCGGAGGGGTGCTGTGATGTTGCCTGTACCAGAAATGGGTGTCATTCTAAATTGCCCTGTGCCAGGGCATGTCTCAGCACCAGTGAAGTTTTACAGACTGTCTGAATCTAGCTATGTGAAAAAAAAAAAGAAACCACTATGAAATATGAGGTGCTCTCCAGCTCTTCCTCAAAGCTAGGCCTTGCGTAGGCCTCCAGGCCTACTAGGCCTAGCCCTTCCTCAAGGCCTCCAGCCGGCCGAGCAGGCTGTCTGACCGCAGACTATTCTCATGGCAAGGGTTTATCAAAAGCAGTAACACACTGGGGAGAGCAAACCTGCCAATTCAATTTCTATTTCAAATACCTGCCTCTTGGTTAGAGTCATAAAGGATGGTGGAGCACCAGGAACGAAAGCAGCTTGTGACTCTCCCTTAGAGGTAAAATGAGCCGTCAGCCTCTTCATAAGCATTGCTGGAGCTCAGGAGGAGCAAAAACCTTCACAAGATGAAAGTGGGCTAAAGCTGGTTGCTCTACGAACTCTTCCCCCTAAACACGGCCTCGCTCACAGTTATTTTCCCAGCCTACGTCTTCAGCCACTCTCCCCTCACCACAAACATCTCCCTGTACCACCTCCAGACAGCCTCAAGGCCAACAAGGAGTCTCTGCCTTACCTTGGCAGCAACTCAAACCTGTCATCTCTGCCTTGCTTTGCTCTTAACGCCAGTTTGCTGGACTTCTTGGGAACCTGTGCATTAGAATCAGAAAGGGCCAGGCTAGGTAAGAGTTGCTGTTAAACCCTCTGAGGTTCTGAAAATAAGGTAATTTCCACTATGACCTTTGGGACTACGTGACTCAGTTCAGACTAAAACTCAGAAGGGCAGAGGGAGACAAACAGGAAAACGCCCGAGAAGAATGCAAAGATTCTCTTGGACCTCCAGCAAAGTTTGGATTGAGCTCAGGTGTTGACCAAAGACATTTAGGGAAGGATTTCTTAATAATATCCCCGCCAAGCTCACTTTCGTCACAACTTTTCCTCTGACCTCATTCTATTTCCTGATGTTTCTGTACACAATCCCTTTTACAGTTTTTCATGAATCTGTTAGGCCTTTATATACAGGCGATGAAAAGGTTTGTTTATTCAAGAAGACCACTCTTTACACTCATTCTGCAGCTCCCAGTACCACAACGGTTATTTGTGAGTTTGGTCCTTTTGAAAACCATGTAGGTAAACTGTCATGAATCAGGCCTTCATACATAATTTGATTGTAAAAGGAAGTTTCCAGAAGAAAAGCTTTTGCCAGTCACCCACCATATTAAAACAGACAACTGCACAAATTTGCAACTGATGTTTGGTAAGAGAACATAATGTATTTTGATCATAGGCTCCATAACTTACTAACTGGTAAAGGAGGTGCAAAAAAAATAATATTGCTGCGATTAGAAAGATTTCATGTTCAAAAAGATATCTTTGCCTGACCGAACTAAACGGCACAATTCCCATCCTTTTTGTGGATGCCAGAGCAGATTAGGCTCTATTCCCATTTTCCCTCTTTGCGTCTCCTATGAAGATCTAGAGATAGGAGTAATTCATATTCCTGTGGAATGATATCATTTTCCATGGAGTACCAAATCATTTATGAGTATTTCCCTTATCAACCACATGTAACAGGATGGATACATTAATGAATCAGGTGAAATTTCCGGGGTAAATCTCTGTATATCTGTTTAGGTAATGAAAGTATATCAAGTTTTGTCTCATTATTATGACATCCTAGTAACTCCTGCTTCTCTGCGCCTCAGCCTGCTGCAGGATTTCAAGCCTGTGATCGCAGATGCATACCTGAACATGTTATCTACTTTCAGCAGCAAGGGACGGAGTTTACATCACCAAGGCCTGGTAAGACAACACACGCAGTGTGCTTTCCAGCATGCTTAGAGAGCAGAGAACACAGTGTGCTCCTTACTAGAGGATTTTAAACCCATTACACCTCAGTAAGCAGACTGTGGATACTGTGTAAATAACTTGGTCTATGGTTCCCCTCAGCTCACTTAGCCCTGGGTTTGCGTGCAAAACAATGGTATAAACCTGCTACTTGAAATTGGAAGAGGATGACTACACACACACACAAACTCTGACGGCCAAATATACTATCTGGCCTCACTGGGATTGCTCAGGGTGCAGAAGTTTGGAGGGCTAATTTTGTAGTTACTGCTTGAATGCAGTCATTACTGGCTCTTTCCATTCCCGGATGATAAGTGGAGGCATATGATTCATCTGGCATATAAAAAATCCCTGGGGTTTCTGGTAGTTTACTTGCAGTTTGGATGCTAGAATCTTATCTAGGCATAAATGACTGCTGACTTCATGGTTACTGGATTAGATCTTTTTGCGGAAATAATTCCTCTTTCCCAAGTCTTTGTAGAAAACAACTAATTCCTAAAAGTTATTACTGTGTAAAACAGCATTATTATTGTGTACATAATAGATACATCTCAGCATCAATATTGTTTGACTACGTAGTCTTTGGTGGGAAAAAAGCCTAAATATTTGTAAATCATGAGTTTCTGATGTAATATCTGGCCCAACACCTACCATATCAGGTTAGTGTTGTAACCCTGTAAGTGAGATGCACACTGAAGAAGGGTCTAGTGCCAAATCCCCCATATCCCAAATCTTCCTCCTGGAAGTCTCACGGGAGACATGCTTCATCTCTGCATGCTGTTCATGCTTTTCTCCTGAGCAATAGCGCGGTCGTA